>NW_026623730.1:376622-460293 GCF_030028575.1 Malurus melanocephalus | reverse complement strand
TGCAATTCCTGTCTTTGGGGGACAGAAAACGGAATGAGGTTTGCCAAAAACCCAGTGCAATTCCTGTCTTTGCCTATCTTTGGGACAGAAAACAGCAGCAATGAGGCTTCCCAAACACCCAGGGCAATTCCTGTCTTTGCCTGTCTTTGGGGGACAGAAATAGCAGGAATGAGGCTTCCCAAACACTCCTGTGTTTGGGGGACAGAAAACAGCAGGAATGAGGTTTCCCAAATACCCAGTACCAATTCCTGTCTTCACCTGTCTTTGGGGGGCAGAAACAGCAGGAATTAGGCTTCCCAAACACTCCTGTGTTTGGGGGACAGAAAACAGCAGGAATGAGGCTTCCCAAACACCCAATGCAATTCCTGTCTTTGGGGGACAGAAAACAGCAGGAATGCTTCCCAAACACCCAGTGCAATTCCTGTCTTTGGAGGAATAAGTTTAAGTATGGCCACATCAATCAACATGCAAGAAATTCCCAGGTTTACATACTGAGAAATATATAACAGTGCTTTTAAACAACTTGAGCATAGATTCTTCTTTTTAATTAGAACTGCCAGATCTGGACACCAAAAACCCACAGGGCTACAGGGATTGCTGMGCTTCAGCAAAAAGCTGTGACAAAGCTACCCCACCTGCCCAGGTGCTTCTTTCTTACCTCTTGAGCAGAAAGGAAGTGAATGTGCAATAATTTCCTCTCGCTGTCCACCAAGGGCAGAAAAGTAACAGTAACATCATCGTCAGTGTTCAAATTAGCACCAGCGCCTCGATTGCCATAGCCATCGTTCTCCATGGCAACCAGGGCGGAGAAATGGCCCCTCGTGTAGCCCAGAGCTATGGGACTTTTCCAACAAAAACTCTGTTCCCATAACAAAGGCAAATACACACCTGTGGGAAATGAAAACACGGCGTAAGGCTCAGAATTGGTGCTCAGCAACAAAGGATTTGGATACAAACCGTTGGTTTTGGTTGAACAGAATTCATCACAAACACTTAAAACATATTTGGATTGGTTTATACTGACATAGGCCACGCTTTTCAGTAAAGCTAACTATTAATTAACACAAGTATCTTTGCAACTGTACAAATTCAGACACAAAAGATTACAATCACAACCAATACACTACCACAGCCCTAAAATTTACACACTATAGAGCAGTGATGAACAAAAAAAAAAAAAAAAAATTTAAAAAAAAAACATTTTAAACTGGGAAAACGTTTCTAAAAAATAAAAAAAAAAAAAAAAACAAAAGAAAAAAAAAAAAAAAAAAAAACAAGCTTAGAAAAGCAGCCTTTTATGCTTGGTAACGCTTCCTAAAATTTAAAAAAAAAAAAAAAATCAGATTCTGCATCACAAAAATAAAAGGCTACAGTCAGATGTCTATTTTTACCGGAGCAAAAATTCCACCATCTGCTCACAAAACTTATTATTAAAAGAACTCACTGCACAAAATGTTACTCAGCACTGATGTAACCCATCCCAGAGAATAGGACTGCTCATACACAGTACTCACAGATTAAATTAACACACATCAATTAAAAAGAAAAAAACAAAACCAAAAAACTGATACTACTTTGCTCAGCTACAACCAACCCCTGATGTCAGAGATTCTGAGTGCAACTGCACTTTTTCTCCCCACCATTTTTAGCCATAAAAACAGCATTTCACTCGAGGTCTCAAAATAAAACTGGAACTCCTTTCTTCCAGGAACATAAATAATTCTTGGTGTGTACTGCTACAAGACAACTTAAGCAAAAGCACAGCTCACCTTGTGACAGGTTAAAAATAGCCCCACATAAACTCAAGTGCACATGTAGCATAGCAACCTCTCCTAGTACAGCTGCTGCTGCAAACACTGTGCTCCTCCAACAGCCACAGAGAGGGAAGGGACACACTAAAATGGGAATCTGAAGCAGGGGGTGGCTTTGGAGGTTTTACTTAAGTTTGGAGCTCATTTTTTTGTGCTGCAGTAAAAATTAGTGGGGGCTACCAGCAAAAAATTGTCCCTTTCCCTGCCTTGTTTTTGAATTAGTAGTCAAGTGCTACCTAGAAGTCTTGCCATTTGTTTAAAATTAAAATTCACACAAGTTTTTATAAAACCTCAATTTAAGGACAGATCCTTTTAATACCTTCTCAGCCTCCCCTTCTTCCTGTCCCCATTATTAAGTCTCACTCTAATGCAACATTAAACACAAAAGGTGCCAAACACGGGATAAATGTTCACCAGGAAGTTTCAAGCCTTTGAATTTAGGGAAAGAACCAAACATCCAGTCAAAATTCAAAGTTACACTGAAGATAACTTCCAGTCAAATGTAAGGAAGACAATCCCTCAATTCCTGGGAATTAGTTCTTCATGCACACAGAGCACAGGTATGTGACCTCTCAGGACTGAAATTCATCAGTTTGTCTCCATATCTACAATGAAATTCTGCATGTTTTTAGAAATTTTTTTTCACATTGTTTTATCTTAGTGAAAATTCCACATTCATCATAACCCAAAGACAGCAGGCTGTGCTACACTTTCCATTCCTCCTCAACACTTGTGATGAACTCCACAAGAGAAGAATTTCAAGCATTACCAGGGAGAATATCTAGTACCCTTAAGAGCTGTAAAAGTCACTCTGATATAAAGTGAGAAGATCATGTAACAACAGTTGACATGAACACAAGCCACAGAAAACAAAGAGYACGGGCTAACACCTATCCTGGAAGCCACCCACATAGGATTTATTTTCTCCAGCCTGACCTGATGATCACTTTCAGTGAGCCACCTTTTTCCCATTCAGTTTTAAAAGCTGCATGTTTGTGCCACTAAATAGATGTGGCCAGAGCAGGAGGGTCTGACATATTGGTCATAGTTAGGGCTGGAGTAAACAGATCTTCCATCAGTGAAGCTTTAGGATTTAAAGAAGCATCAACAGTCAGCTGGAATCTGGGAAACAAGGAGGTGGGCAGTTATGGGATTCACAGCACTTACAGCAAGGAACAAGGAATGTTCCAAGCTGGAACAAGGAATCCCTGGAAAAAAAACTCCTGTCAGGGAGAGTATTTTAGAGATGGTGTGTTATAGTACCTTTCGAGATGCTATGAACTGAACCRTGTTTTTTAAAAATTCAATGCCCCATTCCTATTATAACCCACCATCACAGAGTGGCTTGGGTTGACCTTGAAGACCACCCAGTTCCACCCCTCTGCTGTGGGCAGGGTCACCTTCCACTAGAACAGGCTCTTCCCAGCCACATCCAACATTTGAACACTTCTAAGGACAGGACATCCATCACTCCTGCACCACAGTCTTTCCTTCCTCATTATTTTTTGGTGGAWGTGATGTTAAACACAGGCAGGGTGCTACTCAGCAATTCAGGGACACCCCAGCACTGCCCAAAGCTCCACGTGCTGAGCACAGCTCACACACAGGTCCAGAGCAGGAGGCTCCTCCTGGCAGCCCACCCCACTGYTGGGTTTMWGCTGTGCCACTGGCATTGGATTAGCACACATTAACCACAAAAATGTGGCTGGGCAGGGAGAGGAGCAATTCCAGGTAATGTGACACAGGACTCCAAGTTCACCTGTTCCCAGYGCTATGTGTTTCCATGTATGGCTGGATGTGGCTTGTGGCAAGCAAATCTCAAGTCATAACTATTTGGCTGCCTAAATTCCTGGAAATCCAAGTTCAGCAAAAGGTTGTCCCAGACACCCGGGTTACTTCTGGTTCACAGAGCAAAAAAAAACTATTTCAGCTTATTTAGGCCATGTAACATTTGCCTGCCTCAATACCCAGTCTAGGAAATAAAACCACTTGCAAAGCACCAAGCCTTGGAGTTAAAAGCAACACAAACCTGGAGTGTCAGATTTAAGTGATACAAGTAAYTGATCTTTCCCACTGTTTCATCATGCAAAAGAAAAGTTACCATGTAACTACAAAGACTACCAAACCTCTCCACTCCTCAAAAAAAATTTACCTACATAAAGTTTTGTTACTGCCCCCAATTTAGAAGCCAAGAGTCTAAATAGTTATAAATTAACTCCACAATTTGAGGTTATCCTATACAACATGGGTTTGCCTCCTTCCAGAATCACCATATTTTTTTCTTCCAAATCACCAAGTTGTTTTGGGAAGCCCTCTGCTAAGCTATAAATAAAGTGTGGGTCATCATCATGAAGATACACTTGAGGCCAGAAATATGAACTGTGGGCAAAACAAATATCCCAACCTCCTGTAACACACAGAGTTCCTTCCCCATGGGTTTTGTTTCCAGCTCAGTATGTGCAGATGCTTCCAATCCCCTCTCATTTTTTATTATTTGAATAATAAACTATAAGCATGTAACAGAGGGGAAAGTTGCCCAAAYACAGATTTGGATTGCAAAGCAGAAAATGCATCTTTAGAAATCTACAGATGTTAAGTCTAAGCAAAACTGSACTGAGTCATCTTCATATTTATCTTAAGGATAGTCAGGCTGTCTTGGAAACAAGGAGAAAAAGTCAGAAAGAACCTGCTAAAGCTATGCAAAGTTATAGTAGAGAAACAGGTCAGTATTCACACCACACTTGCTGCAAAGTGTGAATTACTGAAACACAGATAAACTTTTAAAACTTCTTTTAAAGTACCTCATGGAATTTACTTTTACAGGCACCATGCCCACCATAAAATGAAAAACTGAGTTTGAAAAGGATTGTTTTGTYCTTTTTAAATAGCAAATAAATTTTCACCTACAATGGAATTCCATCCCTTTCCAGTCACTTCCCGTCACTCTATATTGATTTACAGCCCAAACTTGTTTAAAACTGAATTTAAAAAACAAAAGGCTTACCTTGAAAGCGGGTATATCCTAATGTTTCTCCCCGAAAACTCTTGTAATATTTTACTCCATAAACTATAATTGGTCTTCTAAGAATATGTGCAAGTACAAAAATGTGTGTCTGCTCCAAACTCGCTCCAGGCTGAACCAAACACAAAGAAAGAAATCATTTGAAACAGAATTTATCATCCTCTACTTTCAAATTTAAAAAACAGTCTTCAAATTGAGACAGAAAATGCTTTTAAGAGTGATAAAGCTTTGACAGGAAAAACAAAAGAGTGGGAAATTATTGGAAATAAAGAAAAACATTTCAGCTTGTCAGCTGTCAGTAATAATTCTCTGTCCTGTTGCCCAGATTCAATGTAATGTATTTCTTTCCCCACTTAGAAGTGAAACTCTACATAATGTTAAGTCTAAAAATAATTCACTCATCTGAGGGCACGTTCAGACAAATACCTTTTGATAATAGGAAAAGGGCACATCCAAAACAAATCTCAAAAAAATAGCACCAAAATCATGTTTATACTTTAAAAGAAGAGCTAAAAATATTCCTATAGCTGGAAGCTTATAGGACTGTAAATCTCATTTTGGAGGGGAGTTATAAAATCTCAGTTTGCTGGAGTTTGAGCAGTGTAGCTGACAGATTTAGAGGTGTGYTTGGGAGGTGAAAGTGCTGCAGGAGCTGCAGGATATTAAACACATGATTGTCTATTAGTTTGTTCTACAGACTTAACTCTAACACCACAATTCTTTGTGGTGCACTGCTTAATAACAAATGYAAAAATTTTAGTTTCAAATGAACCTTTCCATATTGGCAGAAGAGTTTTCCCAGTAATATTTTAAGATCACTTGTTTAAGAGGAACATTTTTCCTTCATACAAGAACATTCTTATTCCCCAAAAACACTTCTAGTTCTGGAATTTCTTTTCAGGAATTAAAATACCTTTTCCAAAAGCCCTTTAACAGAGGAGCTTTCTTACCTGGCTCGCAAGAGAGAGAATGAATGCCCAATCTTCCTGCCACTGTTCCTCTCGCAAGGAGAAATGTAAACCGAAGCTTTGGGAATACCACGACTCCCACTCTTTCCATCGTGTGTAGAACCTAAAATGTTAACACAGAAAGAGTGGTAAAGCCAAAAATGTTTACTCAACCACCTTAATCCTGACAGCAGCATTCAAACCTTGTAATCCTTTATCCCAAGAAGGGGGRAAAAAAGAGCAAATATCAGGAAAACTGGGTTTTGTTTTTATCTTCAGGAGACTCCATTTATTAATCATAATTTAAGAACTACTTAAAAAAAAAAAAATGCAATGCCTACAGCAAACATGATCCAAGTTCTTACCATACTCCTGGCTAGTTTGATGCTTCTTGTAATAGGTTTTTTCCCTGAAGTCAAATTTAGGCTTATTTAAGCGTTGATATACAGGGAACATAAGTATAAGTAAGACATTCCATTTCATACAAGAGGAGTTGCTCATTCTTCTCACACAAAAAAAAAAATACAGGTATTTTCTATTTTAACCACATCATGAATTAATTAACTTCAAAGTACTTGCATATCAATTTCCAACAGCCCATGGTTAAAAGGCAGAATCTGTTTTATACCAGATTTTGAAGCAAAGAGGTGGTAATTCCACATTATATGGGGTTATAAAGCAGTGTGGATAAGAATAAAATATGCAAAGTGGAATTTAGTGTAGTCATGATCTTTTATTTAACCATTACAAAGAAAAATTAAACATTAAAAGGAAGGTRTATGCTTTTTAAAATTTTTAAATCTGATCTGTCTGATCACTGCACTATGGAAAAACTACAACTTCWTATTAGGAACCAGGATTTAGGGAACAGTGCTAAGCCAACTTTTAAACAATGGCCTTTACTGTGAAGACAAAGAAACCATTCTGAAGTTTCAGCTTATTAAAAAAGTCACTGAAATGAACTCATTTAATTAAAATCTGAGATTATTAGCAGACAGGGAGTGTCTCCTATACTTTCAGTGAAGCTGGAATCTGCATAAAATCCTAGTGTGTAGGGCAGCAGTCACCAGCCAGGATGGCTTTCCTGAGTCCAGTTAAAACTTTTGCCTGGCTTTGTGTTATTAAGGTATTTGGATTKGTCTGTGTTAATTCAAGTTATAGATCTACAGGGAATCTTCTGGAACTGCATTCCAGTTTTTATCCAAACACAYCAACACCTCCACCTTTGCAGCTGATAAATATTTTGCCTCTTTCCTCCCATAGATCTCTAATTAAGGACCTCGTGCTAAATTAATTCATTCCCAGGTCTCCTGAAAGATTTCATCAGATTCTGGGTAAAAGAAAAGAAAAAAAACAAAACAAATAAAAACACAAACAAACAAATCCCAAACAATTATCAGTGTGAGAAAGAAACCCCAGAAAATACAAAGGAAAAAAAAGAAAAACAGGAGGGAAAAAAAGGATATAAGCAAACTACTCCCCAAAAGCTTCACTGTGAAAGTATTTTCCTGAAGAAGTTTCTTCCCTGAGTTAGTCAGCCATAGACAAGATTTTTGAGCTAATTTAAAGCAAACTTTTCAGGTTAACACAAGAGAACTTAATGCATCCATTAAAGAATAAAATCCTGAAAGCCAACTTAGAGCTGTACCCATTGTCCAGAAGAAGCTAATGGTGGAATACAAATAGGTACACATCAGAACACYCTTTTGTGTAAACTAAAAAGAAGTGTAGTTATTCCAAGGTGAGTGGAAAAGACTCCACAGGCCAGAGCCTCTGGGAACTTCACTATGGAGCTTTTTCTGAGTCCCAGACACAAGACTGTCTCTGGTAAATAGATTTTCCTTTGTTCAGCATCACAAACATAACAAAACAAGGTCAAATGAGTTACATGAGAGTTTTTTATCAGACTATAAAAATACCCATTTTTAAGGGCCTTTGTGAAGGCTTTGAAGAATAATTCCACCAGATAAAAGTTTAAGCAGGGATTGCATTTAAGAGCCTATTCCAATGATGACATCAACTTACTATCTGCCACATGTCCTATACAAAATTAAATGTATTTCCTCAAATGGAACCTATACAGCACCTATACAGGATGATGAATTTACAACTAAACTTGGTTGAAAGATTTATTCTAAAGACTTGTTCCTAATATGGAAGATAATTTGTTCCTTAAAGACTTGTTCTTTAAAGTCTGAAGACTTGTTCCTACAAAGGAACACACCGATCAGCTAAAAATTATGCTTGAAATAAGGACAAAAATTAAGCAAATGCAGAGCAAAATTAAAATCCGGTCTCGACAAAAATTAAAAAGCTTAACAATATTTAATAGCCTCTAAATAATGAATGTTATGTCCGATACAGCAGTAAGTCAACCACAGTTAACATCAACACGTTGAGAGATTTGGTTCAGAGCTCAGTAGTGTTCAGTATGTTTTTGGATACCATGCTTGATTTTGTTCCCATAAAGAACAAAACCTGATCTATCCTAAATTTCCATTCTGGCCTCATGGGAGCTGCCTGTGATGCCAGGGACATTCCTGCATAGTCAAGATGCACACTCCATGCTGAACAACTCTAAAGCAGTGACAGATTGTTTTGGACACTGGCTCCCGGGAGAGTTGCTACTCAAGCACCACGTTCTGGAATCCAGCTCTGGATGCTAATTTGGGGAGTTTTCCTCCAACAGCACTGTAATCACAGAATCTACTTATAGGAAKGCCTAAACTAACCATTGTTGTTGTCCTCCTGCACAGTTCAGAGGACAGGGACAGGCTCCTTCTGTAGTGTGTGCTGACAGTGTTTCTCYTGTCCTTGACTACAAGAACATCAAWGGAATGATCACCTGTGTCTTGGATTATCACTCTTTATCAGATCATCCCTTAGTCCAGGACACCCTGGAGAGCTGTTGGACACCACTGGGGATCCAGCTAACATTTTCCCTTTTGCAGAAGCAAACTACAGTATCCAACTAAAGAAGGCTGTCGGTGCAAAAGCAACAAAAGTTGTTTTACAGAATGAGAAATCAATTTTATGGCCAAATGACAAAACTAGTTAAATGTCAACACTCTGTGCTTTTACTGCCATTATTTCAGCAGACAGAATAGGGATAAAAAGAGCAATCCTGAGTAAAGCTGTAACTAAGCAGATGGAATGAAAAWACTGAAAAGTTTATAAGGAATAAAAGGCTATCTCCTACTAACAATCTTCTGCACAGCTTCCAGCAAAAAGCAAGGCATGGCATGTGCATGATTTACATTGCAAGGACACAAATTCCAGCTGCARTAACTGYGGTTAGTGCATGCYTGACAAGTATAAAGCATTTTAGTGYTTGAAATGCCATTTGATGAGTATCACACACCATCCCTGAGCTCACAACATCCAAGTTTCCAGTGCTCCTATTTAAAACATGAGATGTAGATCCCAACTGGGACCACAATGACTCGACAGCTTTGAGGAGCACAATCCACAGGGAGCTGGGGAGTGATGGCTGTGGGGTTTAATGCCACAGCACATGGAAAAAGCTGTCCTAACTCACCAGTGGGAGCAGTCGTGTAAACTGTCGTGCAGAGCCTTGCGCAGCACGGAGTCCTTGTCGTAGATGCCCCAGGNCTTCCCTGAGTTAGTCAGCCATAGACAAGATTTTTGAGCTAATTTAAAGCAAACTTTTCAGGTTAACACAAGAGAACTTAATGCATCCATTAAAGAATAAAATCCTGAAAGCCAACTTAGAGCTGTACCCATTGTCCAGAAGAAGCTAATGGTGGAATACAAATAGGTACACATCAGAACACTCTTTTGTGTAAACTAAAAAGAAGTGTAGTTATTCCAAGGTGAGTGGAAAAGACTCCACAGGCCAGAGCCTCTGGGAACTTCACTATGGAGCTTTTTCTGAGTCCCAGACACAAGACTGTCTCTGGTAAATAGATTTTCCTTTGTTCAGCATCACAAACATAACAAAACAAGGTCAAATGAGTTACATGAGAGTTTTTTATCTGACTATAAAAATACCCATTTTTAAGGGCCTTTGTGAAGGCTTTGAAGAATAATTCCACCAGATAAAAGTTTAAGCAGGGATTGCATTTAAGAGCCTATTCCAATGATGACATCAACTTACTATCTGCCATGTGTCCTACACAAAATTAAATGTATTTCCTCAAATGGAACCTATACAGCACCTATACAGGATGATGAATTTACAACTAAACTTGGTTGAAAGATTTATTCTAAAGACTTGCTCCTAATATGGAAGATAACTTGTTCCTTAAAGACTTGTTCTTTAAAGTCTGAAGACTTGTTCCTACAAAGGAACACACCGATCAGCTAAAAATTATGCTTGAAATAAGGACAAAAATTAAGCAAATGCAGAGCAAAATTAAAATCCGGTCTCGACAAAAATTAAAAAGCTTAACAATATTTAATAGCCTCTAAATAATGAATGTTATGTCCGATACAGCAGTAAGTCAACCACAGTTAACATCAACACGTTGAGAGATTTGGTTCAGAGCTCAGTAGTGTTCAGTATGTTTTTGGATACCATGCTTGATTTTGTTCCCATAAAGAACAAAACCTGATCTATCCTAAATTTCCATTCTGGCCTCATGGGAGCTGCCTGTGATGCCAGGGACATTCCTGCATAGTCAAGATGCACACTCCATGCTGAACAACTCTAAAGCAGTGACAGATTGTTTTGGACACTGGCTCCCGGGAGAGTTGCTACTCAAGCACCACGTTCTGGAATCCAGCTCTGGATGCTAATTTGGGGAGTTTTCCTCCAACAGCACTGTAATCACAGAATCTACTTATAGGAATGCCTAAACTAACCATTGTTGTTGTCCTCCTGCACAGTTCAGAGGACAGGGACAGGCTCCTTCTGTAGTGTGTGCTGACAGTGTTTCTCYTGTCCTTGACTACAAGAACATCAAWGGAATGATCACCTGTGTCTTGGATTATCACTCTTTATCAGATCATCCCTTAGTCCAGGACACCCTGGAGAGCTGTTGGACACCACTGGGGATCCAGCTAACATTTTCCCTTTTGCAGAAGCAAACTACAGTATCCAACTAAAGAAGGCTGTCGGTGCAAAAGCAACAAAAGTTGTTTTACAGAATGAGAAATCAATTTTATGGCCAAATGACAGAACTAGTTAAATGTCAACACTCTGCGCTTTACTGCCATTATTTCAGCAGACAGAATAGGGATAAAAAGAGCAATCCTGAGTAAAGCTGTAACTAAGCAGATGGAATGAAAAAACTGAAAAGTTTATAAGGAATAAAAGGCTATCTCCTACTAACAATCTTCTGCACAGCTTCCAGCAAAAAGCAAGGCATGGCATGTGCATGATTTACATTGCAAGGACACAAATTCCAGCTGCARTAACTGYGGTTAGTGCATGCYTGACAAGTATAAAGCATTTTAGTGYTTGAAATGCCATTTGATGAGTATCACACACCATCCCTGAGCTCACAACATCCAAGTTTCCAGTGCTCCTATTTAAAACATGAGATGTAGATCCCAACTGGGACCACAATGACTCGACAGCTTTGAGGAGCACAATCCACAGGGAGCTGGGGAGTGATGGCTGTGGGGTTTAATGCCACAGCACATGGAAAAAGCTGTCCTAACTCACCAGTGGGAGCAGTCGTGTAAACTGTCGTGCAGAGCCTTGCGCAGCACGGAGTCCTTGTCGTAGATGCCCCAGGTTGCCTGGAGCACGGAGTCGAGCAGGCAATCCCCAGCAGTGCGGTTCCAAAGTGCGTACAACCTGCTGTCCAGGCGTGTCCCCAGCTCCAGGGACCAGTTAATGATGGGAGACTCCTCTTCCAGCTCTGCAACGGGACAGTCAGATCTTAAACACGACA
This sequence comes from Malurus melanocephalus, assembly GCF_030028575.1. Classification (NCBI taxonomy): domain Eukaryota; kingdom Metazoa; phylum Chordata; class Aves; order Passeriformes; family Maluridae; genus Malurus; species Malurus melanocephalus. The sequence goes on along the minus strand of NW_026623730.1, from coordinate 448,652 downwards.
TTTATTTGAAGTTTCAGAGAATTCAAACAGCACTGTAATGGCATAACCTCAATAATTTATCCATTTGCATAAATAACTCAGCTTTCCTTCTTACTACCATGAACAGGTGAACTACACTGACTGAGGAAATTTCTTCTACTTTGCGTCAAGAAAATAACCCCAAACCAAACCAAATCATAGCCTTAGAAAATACACCACATATTTGTTTGAGGATTGTTACTAAAATTGAAAGATTTGTTCTGTTTTCTTTAAAGAGCTTGTGACTCAAAACTGACTTTTAAAGGTTTTTAAAGCTCTACAGGATACACTACAAACATGATTTCTACAGACTCCATTCTCCTTCTGCCTCATGAATAGACTGCAAATGTTAAAATAATTTTACACAGGCATGCAGTGACAACAGGAGACGGTTTCCCACTGCTAGAGAGCAGGGTTAGATGGGATACTGGGGAGGAATTGYTCCCTGTGAGGACTGGAGAGGCCCTGGCACAGGTTGCCCAGAGAAGCTGTGGCTGCCCCATCCCTGAAAGYTGCTGGYTTGGAGCAACCTGCCCTCAGGGAAGATCTTCAACGTCCCTTGCAGCTCAGACCATTCTGTGACTTCATGAATTCCAGGGTGAAGACTAACGTGAAAGCATCCAATTTCTATTTAAAACAAGTTCATGGACAAAGCCACATATACACACACACATGCACTTTAATTTTAGTAAGAAAAACATTCTCTGATGGAAAGCCAGGAGTGATCTTAGCTGTTCTTGGTGCATTTACCTTTCTGAACATCTCTGTCAAGTACTTCATCAAATAATTTTTCCTGGACTGTGGGCGGTAAATCTTCAATATCTGGAAAAACAGAAAGCAAATACAAGAGTCACTTAATGTTACTGTAAGAGACATCACAAGCTGCTGCCCAAGAGAACTCACAGAACAGCTTTTGCCCTATCAGCCCTAACAGCTCCTCTGGAGAACTGCTGTCATTTGTGACCCAAGGCTTTGYAGAGCTGCTGARGCASGTTTTCATYTCAGYCTCACTGTCACACCTTKGATGCAGAAACCATCATCACAGCACAYACAGGGTAAGACTGGATTTCTCTGAAGGAAAAGTGGAGAACCACTTTGAGGTGAGAAATTTTAAAAAGGAGTAATTTTACTTTCAACCTTACAGTATTTAGCACAGCTTCAATCCTAAGCAATGGTTTTCCACCCATCTGAATGGCTTCTCCTCTGCAGTCTATACCAATATCAATTTGCCAAGGGATGTGTTCTTCTCCAGAAGATCTCCTTCCTTTGTCATCTCATTGAGACTTCAATTAAATTGTTCCAAGAACCTCAGTAGTTTGCAGGCAAGTTAAGAAACAAGAAATGGGAAAACAATTGAGCTGTGCCATGGGAAATACCACTACTGACAACTGTTCCAAGAGCTTTACAGAATTTGCTATTTATCTACCTCTTAAAAAAGGAGGAGGAAAAAAAAGAGGTAGAAAACTGTATAATGGGCAAAACTCTTTTGTGACTGCTGTATCATTTCAAACAACAAACACTGTCACACATTCTAAAACTCAGCATGTGCCACACAGTAAATATTTGCTCCTGGCCTGCATTCCAACAGAGGATAAGCAGTAAATGGTTGCCAGGCAGAGCAGCAACCAGAGAAAACTTCGCTGGGTTTCAGCACAATCATGAAACTTAAACACGTGAAAGTYAAGGCAGTAAATAAAATAGGAACAGGAACATCCAGCATCCCTTCAGGCACTCTAGGGGATAAGGACTGGGGCCTAAGTGCTATTTCAAGGACACAAAGATCTCTCTTAATTGCAGTGTGGTAGCTGCCAGTCCTGCTCAGATGTCCAATACCCCAGGGCTTTTAAAGTCCACATTTAGGCACATGAGTTGCTACTGAAGTACATTAATGCTTGGTGCAGGCAGGGTGATGTGGGGTGGTCTTTTTTTTTTTTGGTATGATTGATTGAAGCTTTTTAAACTAAAACTGCTTGCAGTGGCCAGCAATCAATTTAAAAGCTTTACACTCTAACATCCATGCACTGGCTTTTCAGGAGGATCCAATCTGTTTATTTGAAAGGTCGAGTGGAAACTGGCTCCTAACCACACTGTTTAGGTAATATCTGGGCAGGATTGTGTGATTTACACTTCTATCCTTGGAAATGCTGGCTGGAGTCAAACTGAAAAAGATGTGCGAAGTTGGCAAAGTATCAGGAAAGTAGAAAGCCTTGATGCACAAAGGCTTTTGAACAGTCTTGTTTTTAAATTATTTAATGGTTATTAYATGTGTTAAAAAGCTGCACAGTGCTTGAAGATGTGTCTCTTGAAAATACTGAACAATTCTTAAGCTATGGAGAGAACATTTCTCATGTGTTTTATGAATTAATTCTGCTGCCCCTTTCCCTTCTCTGCTCTAAAAAGCAATGACATTTCAGCCTCCAGACACCTCATAAACCACACCCACCCCACGTGCCTCTCATACCTGACCCACAGAGAACAACTGAATACAACACCTCAGTCAGGTAAATATAATCCAGACTTTTTGAAGAAGAGGAGATGAGGTAATACTCAACCAAAGGGGTTCCAAATAGAATTCTTAAAAAAAAAAAAAGACAAACAGATCTTCATAAAAGAAGAACAAGAGATCTGCTGATTGGCAGTTTCCAGCTGTACACGTTCTTACTGCTGGTAGCATTTCTATTAAAGGAAACAGCTACTGAAGATTAGAAGTCTTCTAGTAGCTTTTTGCTAAGAGATAAACATTCTTTTGATCTCAGAGTACCTCAAAAGTATTCAAAAAGTGCTATTGCTACAAACAATTGAGCTCTGGGCTCAACAGAAAGGACTGAAAACTAAAATAATTGTGTGTGGAAAGTCATATTAGGGACCAGAAATGTCTGGGCTCCAATATTCACTTTAATTCCATTCTTTTCTTAGAACACACCACTTTTCTTCCACTTCCTCACATCTAAGTAGGACAACAGATGCTCAGTTCACAGGAACAATGTATGGATTGAAGTGTGCAAATACTGAGTAATCAAATTCAACTACTAAATGTAACCTAATAAAATAGGCCTTAATAAATAAATCTCTTAATAAATTAAAAACGGTTTGAATAAATAAAACATGCACACATCATCAGCAGAAAATCAAAATATACAATTTTCAACTAGATGGCCAAGCAATACAATCGTCCAGCAGAAAGGAGGATTTTTCAGCTACCTGCAGGTAACGTAAAGGTCACGAGATCAGTCAGAAAATAGCAAGCAAAGTCTCCCTTTCGTTGGTGAAGAGATGCAGCAATTTCACGACGAATTTGTTCCGTCACCTCTGGACACACCATGGCAGGAATGCACTTGGCTGCATGTTGGGATACCTGTAACACAACACAGTTACTGAACTCAGAATTATCCCATTAAATGTAAAGATTGAGGAGTGATGATCATTGGCAGGAAAGGCCAGAGAGCTATAAACATTGGCACCCTGAAAGATCAAAAGTTTAGTGACTCTTAATGAAATGTCTTGTGTCATGGAACTGACAATCTGTTAAAAACATCTTTAAATCAAAGAAGGGAATTATCACATGATCACTCACAACTGAGAAAGAAATAAAAAATAGCTAAGAGCTCATAATAATATCAATCTCAAATCTCATGCATGAGCCCAGTCTACATTTAACAAAACTTCATTACCATAGCACACCATGATTTCCTACAAAGAACCTTCCCAAAAACTATTAAACTAAGATAGTTAAACTTCTCCAGTTCTAGTCAGCACTGGCAGCAGAAACTCATTCAATGATGAAGAGCAAGTGGCACAGGGATGACACCACATGTATYTAAAAAAATCCCAACTTTGAGACCCACATTTTCACTCATTCATATCCTAGAAAAGGAAAGTATCACTGGGGCTCAAAGACTACTAAACATTTCCAGAAATGACAAGATGAGTCAGTATTCCTAGGCACTGAAACAAAACCAAACACAAAAATCTCTAAGACAGTATTTCCATAAATTAACTTGTTTTTAAACACGTAACTCCATCCACACAGAGTTATGTAAGCAGCACAAAGCTGCTGATATTAGTCGTATATAAATATATACTCAAGGCTTTAGTTACATTTGTCTTGCTTCATCTGCTCTTTTTAATTATTTAACACTGAGCATTCCATCATCTTTACGTGCTCTGCAGGCAAACAGCACCTTTCAGAATTGCACTAAGCATCAGGGAAGGAGGCAGAATGAAAATCTGGCCCTGATCAGCTGAGGAACAAAACGTCTGAGTTGAAGAAAACAGACAAAGAAAGGTAACAAAGAGGGCAAAGACAGAGAACAGCAGAGGTCACCAGAAATGAGGTGACACAAGGAAATGGAACATGGAAGAGCAAAATATGTTTTGTTTTGGATAGGAACCAGTCAGTCTATACAATGGGCAAAGAATAGGAGAAAATGCAGCAATTTTCCAAAGCAAAAGGAATTTGCCTCGYGCTGGAAGAGAAGCTCCCACAAAAACCAGGAAAGCCAGACCAGGTAGACTCACTCATTAACAAACTCAGAACAAACTACACTGTCATTGATGTCAGTGCTTGGCTTTGAGAGCATTTCCTCTCCCCCACCCAGAGCACAGGAAGCCTCACAATAGCTCACTTCCACTGCCAGTAAGGTCACAACTTRTGCCAAGACTGTTCATTAATGAGAAAACTGAACATCCTCAGGACCATCACAAGCGAGCCTCTTAAAGTAAACTCACTTCTTGAGKAGAAATCCAAGGCACAAAGCAGCGATTGCCGTATATTAAAACACCATCACAAATCAAAACTGTGTGCCCTGGCTGCACACAATGGTGCAGTTCCATAAAGGATAATTCCATCCCTRAAGGGCCAGGAGAGCTCACCTCGGTGAGGAGGATGGCCAGCATGTCCTGCCTCTGGAAGCGGATGGCCAGGTGCACGAGGGTGTAGCCCACGTCGAAGGCGGACGGGCGGTTCAGCAGCCGCACCTCATCTGCCGTCAGCTGCCGGGCAATGTCCCCTCCGGATGACTTGTAGGCTTCCACAGCAGCCAAATCACCTTCCACAACTCCTGAGGACAGAGAAACAACACACCGTTTATTTTAGACAGTGAAGGAGCCGTTCTGGAACAGGCCACCTCATTTAACAGTGCACCGGTACCTGCTCTGTTACAGGCCTAACAGATGAAGATCAACAGCATACTAAGAAATTTGCCAATTTTTATTTATTTTAAACAGAAAACTACAAAAATCAAGGCTTATCTCATCTTCCAGACCATTTCTACTACCCACACTAGCTGGAATATGTAGGAGATGAAAAGCCAGCTTTGAAGTAGGAACCACAATGAAACACTAGCAGTAACATACTCATGAGAGTTTCATTTGACTAGAGGAGAAAGTCACTCCTTCACATTACAGAGAATAGTTTCATTATTTTATCTTTCCTATTATTTTAAAAAATAAACTACTAGATCATAGAAGTAGGATCTATTTAAAGGTTTTTGGACTAAAAGTCTTTTTTTTTCCAAACAGTACAAAGGATACAAAGCACAATTTTTTCTCTTCAGCTCACCATCTCTGTTACTAATGGAACTTGAGACTTTCATTCAGGGTACGCTACTAAAACTGTATGAAAGAGAAATTAAATACACTGTGTGTACTTTCTAAAGCAAGATAGGAGGAACAATGAATGACCCCAATGTCTTCTGGAGTCCTTGGCAATCTCAGATTTCTGTACCATGCTTCATATCAAGACCACTCATGCTGAATGTATTCCTTAGCTGCAATTATCAGAACACATTTTCAGTAAGAGCTGATGTTGCTAACAGTATCTGTTCAAATAAAACCTCCTAAATTTAGAAATTCCTTCAAATATGTTCTATTTTAGGTGTATGGTCCACGAGAGAACAGCGCAGTGTTCAACTGAGGAAACAGAATAGTGTCCCTAAAGCCATCTTTACTAGAGAAGTAAACAGAATCTCACTACTGAGAAGCATCCCTTGTTGCAGCAGCTCAAGCACAGAAGACAAATGAGAAAACCTTCTCCCTATTTTCTGCAGCTAAACCTCCTCCCCACCTCCTGAGAGTCAGCAGCTGAGCAGAGGCCATGAGATTGGAGATTGAGACCCAACTCTATTCCTCACTGCATTTGCTCACCAAAACTCAAAGGCTGATGAACAGGAAAGGCCATCAGATCCAATCAGGACAATCACTCCCACTCAGGATTTAAAATAAAACAAAAAAAGGGAAGAAACACATTTTCCTCCCTCTCAAAAAAAACCCCACATCCCAAACAAGCAAAAATCCCCTACCAAAATTAAAAAAAAACTCCAACACAACAAATTGAAGTCCCTACTAGCAGAGAAGTACACTAACCACTGTTTTGCTAGTTAATCCAGGATTTAGAAAAGCATTCTTAGCTCAGSCAAAAAGTATCATTTTGAATGCTGAGATTATAAAGCTTTCAGAAGAAACACGGGGGAAAATGGATTATCAGTGCAAGACATTTCTTTACAAAGTTATCAGCTGTACTCAGCAAGCCTCCACAGATAAAAGTTTGATTATTCAACAGTGGTCTAAGGCACAGAAGTTCCAAAACAATAGTTCAACCACAAATTTTAGTTGTACAATATCTACCCACTCATTCCAAACTCCTAACAGGCTAGAGCAGAAGGAAAACCATACAGGAGARTATTCTTTTCATTTTCTGCTGCATGTGTCTGTTTTCTGTAAGGAAGACATTCCTGCTCCACTCCAGCACTACTGCCTCATTCAGTGCCTGCCCGTGTATTGTCCCCAGATATGTCTGTCCAATTTTAGTTCTTGTTCTGCARGAGTCAGAAGTGCCAAATGTAGAACTTTATTTCCATGCAAGCACATTTTTGCCACTGATAAGGCAATTCCATGACTGTTGCAATGCATCAGTGCTCCAAAATGACATTTTTTGTGTGTGTAGGCATCTACAGATAATGAAAACACAAATTTATCATGACATGCCCTCTTACAACAAAGCTATACTACAGCTATACTACAGCTGTTATACTATAGCTCTGGCAAACCCAAGAATCCACAGGAAAAGAATCTYGATAGAAGAGCAGGTTCTCTGCAATCTTATGACATCCTTAATTACTTAATAYTATGTTAATTTAGGAGAGACCTCTTGTTAAAGCCTAACAGCCATTTCACTCCTGTTTTTATTTCAACCACTCCTACTGACACAGGAGACTCCTGTTACCAGATCTGCACCTTCCACCACCTCCCTCAACAAACACACCAAAGACTACCTAAGAGTGGTAGGTGGCCACTCTGAGAATCCAAATATCCCCAACTAATTTCAAATGCTCAGGCCCAAATCACATTCCAGCCAGCCAGCCTGTCAAGTAGTACATCTTACTACAGCCTACTACTGGGAAACTCATTTTAATTATTCCTTAGTCCCCCACCCTCAGCTGTTCATTAYCATCCCACTCTCCATCAAACCTCAGCAACAACTGAGGTCTAAGGCTGATGCTGAGGTGGTGACGTGAGGTTTGGCAATGCCTTTTTGAAGCACTACCTACTACAAGCTGCAATAAGGATCCAAATCAGTGACACGTGCTCTRTGCAGCACTGCCAGTTCTGGAAGTTTATTCCCACGTCTTGCAATACTTGACATTCCTAAAAGCCCCATGTCCTAGAATTACTAACATTGTTACATAAGCTGTCAGCTAAAAAATACATTTCTAAACTTTGCTGATCAAGTTTAAACCAAAGATACAATTAATACATCCAACCAGGCAAAYTGTGTATATTTTCTAGGCCTTATTTAAAAGAAGGTTATAAATGTATTTTAGGTACAGGGTTGGTGAGCTAAATGACAAAGTAGATATCTACAGCTCATGGAGGGGTGGTGATGTGCGKAAATGAATTTTATCTGGTCATCCTCCACTCCTTAATCAAAATAATTTATTATTCAAATATTTTGAAATTCAAATTATTCAAATTATTTTGATTTGAAATCAAATCTTTATGACAGGGAGAGGATCATGAAATTTTTGTTGGTCTAGTCCAACTCACTACTGGCCAATATGCCCAATATGGGCATTACAACCCCTTTGGCCCCTCTCAGCCATAGCAAGAAAGGCCAATGTTTCTCTTTACCTATTCTTCCAAATATCTACTCCATTGTAGCCACTTCAGAAGAACAGGGAAAAATTCCTGACAGCCCATCAGGTGCCACCAGATTGCCAGTCCCTGCAAGCCGAGGCTGCAGGGAACACAAATTATTATAGTGATAACAGGCAGACTGTGAGAAATCTGAACCAAAAAACATGAACCTTAACCCAAGGGGGGAACTTGCCTACATACACCATTCCTAAGAACTGCCTGCAATTCTGAAATTCAGTATCACCACTCCAAAACGAGACCCGAACACACTTTTATTGACAACAGGAGACACATTCCTACAAAGGCTTTGATTTCTGTGGGATGAGTGAGAGCCTCCAATTCATTAAACATAGCTTTAAAAACCCACTGTTTATGAGAAATATTACAGAAATATTTACTGATGTTCTAATTCCCCACATTTCACAACACAGAAGTGCCTCCTTACTTACACAAGCAGACTCTGAATCGTGTCCCAATCCAGCACTGTGCCAGTTGGATTATTCCCCACTGACACCCACTGCATTCCTCAGACTGTTAAAATGTCAAAAGGAAGAGTGGCATTTGCCTTAAGATTGTTCCCAGAGCACTCCAGAGCCTCCAGGAGCTCAATCCCTTGCGAGGGCACAGCCCTGATCAGCTACAAGAGCAACACAAATGCAAACACATCCCAGTGACTCRGTGCTGCTCCTGAGCCACACAAGCACAGCTTTCCTTAAAAGTGGRCCCCAGAAATGTCCCTTTGGTGCTGCACCTGAAGACACCAGTYTTTGTGCAYCCTCCCCAAAAYGTAAAAACTCTGACTAYAGTGWGACAKCCTAAGGGAGGGGACAGAATGCCAMGTGCTGCACCCAAGTCATGAGAAAATACGACTGCAARTCAGAATTCTGCATCTACAGGTTCAACTGTGCTCTCATTTTGCAATTCAGGCATTTCCTCTTATTGGAAGATTTTCACAAGCACTAGGAGCCAAGGTTTTTTCTTCTTCTTGTAAAGCCCTRCCTCTTGCAAACAGCACAGATCAGACATTTGCAATCTCAGTATATAATAGATGATAGAGATTAAAAGGATATTTTAAAATATTAAATTTTTAAAAATATTAATCAACCAATTACAACTCTTTGTACCATCTTGATCCTACTACAACTTTTACAAATACTTTTTTATTAATGTCAATATTACCCTCATATTAAATAAGCCCAGAATTAGCTGCTAAAACCAAACTATTTCAGCTTAAGGTGCTATTAAGTTTATACTTCAGAATATGTAAATATTTATAGAGTTTAGTGCAGCAATATAAACTTGGAAAATATGCAAGATATGCTTACAAGCATTTCTAGAAAACCAAGTCTCATCTTCCCCAATTGCCACAGTTCTAGTGGCTTCAGAGCAGCCAGATACAAAAGCTCCCAAGGAAAATACTACAGCAAGAGCCTTTATTTACTTCAGTATCTCCTGATAATTCTAGAGCACTGGCTGGCATGACCTGCAAATGAAGTAGGCAAATTCTTTCAGGCAGACTGATGCAGTTATGATACCTAAAGAACAACCTGGAGATTAGGGATTTCTGTGATTCAAGGAGGCAGCARTGACAAGTAACCAATGTGTTCTCACATCTGAGCAGACAGCAAAAGGAARCACTTCATCTTAAGGAGGTCACTGTGCCTCCTGTGTAGGACAATGCCTTGAACTGCTTGGCAAGAGAAGGCAAATCTCTCAAACAGTCAAGTTATACATTTTAGAAGTCAGAAGCTGAGACAGATCCCACTGTAACACAGAACAGATCAGAAACACAGAGCCCTTGCTGCTTCTCTTCTGCTCCAGAYACAACTGCAAGTGGTCTATGTCAAATATATGCTCTCATTTACTCATTTACAGACTAATCCTAAGATTGGTTTAAGTGCCAGCAAGTGAGAGGCTGGTCAACTGACCCACTAAAACCTAATTCTGATACCTGTTAAGAATCTCTGCTCCTTTAACACAGACTGCTGAGGACCTGGGGCATTCTTTGGAGCTGAATCAGCCTTCAGGCTCTTCCAGCTCTTCACCAGGAGGACGTCAGGTGGCCATGAATAAAACTTTTATTGATAATAAATAAGTGACTCACAATTTCAGCCCAAGAAGAATTTCTCCTTTTGAAGGAAGGACTGCTTTGCAAGCAAATATGACACATCAATTCATAAAAATGAGATGGGCTGTCTGAAAAACCTTTATGGGCTCTAACCACACCCTTCTGTTCCTTCTCTTTTTTGATTTCAGGGCCTCCCTGGTCAGTATTAGCACACAATCAACAGCAGATCACTCTCCAGGTAATGACATTAAGACAGAAACTTATATGTATTGGGGTTTTTTGATTCTTCAAGCTCAGCAAAGTGCATCAGCTTAAAAAAAGAAGTAAATTCTTCCTGAAGCCATCCAATCCATGAAAGGATGACTACTGCCTGTTCTTTTCTCCATACAAAYACCTCTCCCATTATATACAATCCAAGCAGTATGTTTTGAATRTATCATTACAAGACAAAGCAGCACAGATGTAAGAACAACTGTTTAAAGATGTCCTTATGCCCTCTCCAATCGGTCACGGACATCCACACCCCTTGTTGCTTGTAGGGTTGTACCCTAAAGGGAGTCTGGACAGTGGAAAATCATTAAAGTTAATTATAGAAGTTAACCATCAGTGCTTCTAAGGCAGATTTAAATAACTGGTTTTAACTTGACCATTTATTCAATTATTTTTAACAAAAAATATCAAGTTTTTGAGAAAAGTCCAGAGAATAAAGTAAAAGTGTGTTTCAGGAGTTAAGATTTTCTACCAAGGAGTAAGGCAGGGAGAGGTTTCCCCACTCTCATATATACACAGAAATGTAAAGCATTTATGACAGTACAGATATGAAAGCACAGATGACAACACACTGACATCTCTCAGCCAGGTGAGAGTTGTGATCTTACATCACTGCTACCTGGCACAGCAGCCAAGTCATGCTTCCCACTATCCCAAAGGAACAGGGAAGGAGGCCAGGCTGTACAAGGCACAGCAGGGATTCTTCCCCTCCCAACCATCCCTACAGGCATCGTCTGCCACCCCCAGCCAAGGCCAGCGTGCAGGTCATCACCTGGCAGTGAGTAATCCAGGCTGCACTTCCCTAAACAGCTCAAGCCCAGAGTGACACCAGCAATGCAAGGTACATSACCTTCCCTGGCCTCCAGCAGCTTRTTCCCACCCATACACTTCCCACTCCTTTATCACAGCATAAATAGAACCAGCAAGGTTCAGCTGAACCATGATGTGATGAAGAACCAGTCTGGGCTTAYTAAACCAGCAAAAGCAAACAAAACCCCCACAAAAACATCCCCTAATAAAGCTTCATTTTTAAACATCCCAGGAGGACAGAAAGGGGTATTTGGGACAACTTTGGGTGGCAGTGCCAGCTGAAAGCACCTTGTTTATGTCAGTCCCTTCAGGCTGTATTTATAAATACTCAGTGAAGAGCCAGAGGCTCTGCAGGACACAGAGCAGGAGGTGCCTCYGTGTCTCCTGGAGCTGCAGGGCAGCATGGGACACAGCCCAGCCAACTCCATACCACTGTCTGGACACTGAGACTCCCCTTGCCTGCAGGCCTTCTGAAGGCCTGGGTAACACCTCTGGCACTCGTTCAAAAATTAGTGGGATTAAAAAAATGTAGGAGAGATAAAGCAGTTGACAAAGGAAAAACTAAGCAGACATATGTAGGAACTAGGAAAGAACTAACAGTCCTTTTAAGGATGTACTGCAAAACAAGATTCATTACAGATTGCTTTAAATATTTTGGATTTGTTTAAGAAACACACTCTTAGTGATTTCTTTCACAGAGCTAAGAAGAATGTCTGCCTACTTGATTTGGGAGGCACCATCCCCMCAGGGAGGYCTGGCCCATGACATCAGCATCCACCTTACTGACCTCAACCAAGACAAGAACACACTCTTCTTYCAGCAAGTGATAAACAGGTGCAGGAGAAAGGAAAAGGAGAAGAAAYGCAGTTTAGTTTTAATCTGTGAGTCGCAGTTCAAGCTCAGRAGCTGAACTCACAACTCAAGAATCCCCAGCAGGGCCCTGCAGCAAACACACACAGCCAGCATCACTGTCAAATCCAGCCCTGAATGCCAGGAGAGGGGAAGCTCCAGGGTAACCCCCCAAGCAAACTCTGGATGCCAGAGAGRTTTTATAGGCACTGCCTATATTCTCATCCATTTGTACTCCTTGAATCCACAGCCAGCTGGRGCCAGCTTCACCACACCACACAGCAACACCATTTGGTTGTTGCACTTCACCTTCTCTAAGGCACACACATCACCAGGACTCCCTGAGAGTCCCAGCCATAGGCACCATTGAGTTATAGAAAAGATAATAGAGTTTAATTTTAAGTATACATTACTTCTGTCCTGTAAGAAATGAGTCACCTTGGACTTTACACATTAATCTTGTTCTAGGTCACTGTGGTAGAACACATTGGTGTCATTGCAGAAACCACTTGTAATTCCTCATTGTAATTTAAACTGGCATTTGCAGGAAGCCAGGTTATCCAGCCACACTTACTCCACATTCTGCTTGGATTTTAATACATTTTAACCAAATTAATCCCTTTAAAATCTCATCCTTTTGAGAAAGAATCACTTGACAGATATATTCACTGCTGAAAAATGCAAGTCAATTAAAAAAATAATGTTCAATTACATTCACTGGCAGAGTCTGAATGGAGAAATACCACTAATCCTTCTGATTTGRAAGGAATACCCTCCATCAAGGAAACTATTCATGCTGAAAGGCAAGAGTTGCACTCATCATATTTCGTCCAGCTTGGATTTACAAGGAATAGAAGCCTTGATGACATGTTTACCTACYGAGGTAGGAAAAGCATTAATGGACACCTCCAACAGAACAAAACAAAAATACAAATACACACACAAGTACTTTCTTAAATCTGCTTGACACACATCTCTCCTCATGTTTCTGCTAAAAATAACAGATGAGGAAGAGAGTAGTCTGATACATGTTTTTTAATGAAACTTGGCATTAAATTTAAAATCTAGTAAAAAGCATTTCGTACTGGAGTTGARATGTGAAAAGGGAGTTCAACCAAACAGCTGTCCTAAAGTATCAGACATTTTTCTTGGTACCTTCTGACAGATAGTATCTTCTAAGAGAAAAGAAAATAACCACTATGCCAAGAATTCCTCCTACTCTTGCTCCTTTAATCTTTACTTTTAACTTCACGGTTAACTTTAAAAATTAACTTTTAAACATCTCTCCTACAAAAGATGGATTCAAAGCAAATGGACCCTCCATAAMCTTGAAGGTTGCAGTCTGAAGTTCCCAAATCCTAACCAGGCACCATCTGTCAGATGGAGCAGGGTAACACACAAACTCTTGGTCCATCAATGTTCACAAATTTACTTGGCATTTAACATGAACTTGTCCTATTTTATAATTTTGCTTGGCTAAGGACTGACAAGTGTTCAGCTCAGCTAAAACTTCCCAAGAGCTCCAGCTGGCGAACAAACAGAACTAAGTCACAGTAACCCACTTGATTTCAATGGTAAGAACAGATGCTTTGGACAAAATTATTCAATTGACAGTTAAATTATTTTAAGTATATCACACTAAGATCACCAAAAGAAATTTGGTTCATTGCTTCAATGATTACTGGCTAAACTGATGCACCTTTCCAGCATAGATACACTACACAACAACAAGAAACAAGCTCAAGAGAATCCATGCAACTACCATCAATCTTTCTAAGGTTATTCCTATTACAGGGAGTATTTGGAAAACATTACATCTTAATATGCAAAATTAAATGCTGAGATGAAGGACTGATAATTAACAGCTTTGTTTGCTGGTTCCTGTTCCCCCTTCTTCCCTTCCCCCAGGTAAAAACTTGTAGTAAGCGTTAGGGAAAGGAATCCATGAAATCTTTCAGCAGGCAGCACTAACAATCAGCACACAACTCCATCTGCATTCTGGCTTTCTCACAAAGATCCCTTCAAATCAAATCATTATTGCCTAAGAAATCTTCTATGAATACAGTTTGGAGGTTTACGTGCAACTATACAGTCACAAGCAGCATTAAACACTTGCAAACCCACATTCTTAAATATAACTACAACACTTCCCACACAGGTTAAATCAGAAAGTGTGAAATATTTTAAGTAACACTGAAACAGTAAAAAAAAATTACTTTTGAAAAACCAGAGGGAGAAAATAGCCTAACATTTAATACAATTGCTATCAGAATGCTAGATAAATACTTGTGTAAGGCATAGGAACAACCYTCAATGACTGGCCCTTGGTATTCAATAACTTAAAAAATACCACACAGAATTACAGCTGCTTCATTTCAGAAGGAAAAAATCTTATATGGAACTGAAGGTATCAGTGTGCACGTCTGACTATTCACACAACACAAAAATAAACTAGAATATTTATTAGCTCAGAGAAGCCAAACACAGCATGCCCACAAAAACATTTACACCTGATCAAATATGTTAAACAAAGCAGCTCCACAAATTAGGTTTTTGATTACAACAACCATGAAGTGACTTTGTGAAACATTAAGGAACAGCATGAGACATACTAGTAACGCCAGAGTTTCAAATGAAGTGTTTTACTCTAAAAATAGTTGCGTATTTCAAGTGTTGAACCTGCTCGTATGCTGGGGCACACGATATCTGCTTCTGGGAAGCTACAGCACAAAAGTTAACTCACAAGGTCAATAACTGAAGAAACCCTGCTCTCACATGGCTCTGTTCTTTAACAGCACTGCAAGAATTATCCAGCATTTCCTTAGGAAAGCACTAAAATACAAAACAAAATTGGTATTTGAATGTTTTTTGAAGCAGCTGACTACAAAAATACTTTCAGAAAGCCTGTAAACATTTACAACACAGTATGTGTATTAATACAACATTATTACTTTCAAGGTCAGTATTACACATGCAGTTTCTTGGAGCTACATATTTTGGTGTTATTTTTAACATCTGACAGAGCATCTTGTACTGTTGCAAGCTCTACACTGTTTACAAATACTCCCAAGCTGCAGCTGCTGACTCTACAGAGCATGTCTTGCCATAGCAAAAGGAAGAGTAATTTTAAATATCYAGTAATGGCATTTTTTACAGTACTATATGCACTTGTGTTCTGTAGATTGGCTTGGTAATTTCTGCACCTTTTGATAATTATATGGAACAACAGGATTTGGTTACAAGAATATCCATTTCTACAAAAGGTCAAAAAAGTCCAAGTACACTTGAGAGACACGTCTAACCCTGTTCAGATTATGGATGAACTTCACAGCCTCTCTTAGCAGGTGCTATTTCAGGAACCTCTACATTTGGCTTACTTTTTTAAATGGAAATGCAGAGATAAAAAAAGCTGGTTTGAAATCAAATGCCAAGTTTCTGTTTTAATTCTTCATTCTCCCAAAATACTTAACCATAGGCACAAGAGCAGAAGGTAGCAGTAAACAACTTACCGACACAAGCATTTAGGAACAGCCAGTCAGTCTTTTTCATTCTATTTTTTATTTGCTTTAGTTTTTTGAAGTCAACTTCAAGCTCCTCCTTGCTGCCAACAGCTCCAGCCAATTCAATTCTTTGGAAGTCCATTTTCACATCAGATTCACGTTTGGTTGTTGGTGGAGATCTTCTTTGGCTATTACCACTACTACAGCTGCCCCTCCACCGAGCCCTGTCTTGCTCATTTATGATGGAAGAAGCCTCTTCTGTGTCTGCCAGTTCTATTGCTTCGATGTTGTTGGGTCTGGGATGGTCACACACAACACATTTCCTGGCCTTGGCCCAGTTTTCATATGTACAAACAGAACAAGTCCAGTGCTGAGCCCTTGTGTTCAGTTTATTTCTGTCATTGTATTCCTCACACGGATCCACGGAAAATGGGACCGGTCTGGAACCGGAGCCTGAAGACTGAGGAGACTCCGTGGGACTCCTGGTCCTGCGCTGAGACAAGCACTGGGTACACCTTATAGCTCTTGGCCAGTTCAAGTACGTGCACATGTGGCACGACCATTTATTTGCACTTTCCATACTGTAGGATGATTTAACCCTTGGTCTTGCACTGGAATCCGGGCATATCAAAGGACTGCTCCCTCCTTCAGTGCTCGTAGGATCCCAGTCCCTACCGATATCACTGGAACCACTTTTAAAAGGATCTTCTGTGATAATTGTTCCACTGGGTCTCTGGGCACGACACATGGTGCACTTGATTGCAGAAGGCCAATTCTCATATGTACAATACTCACAGGCCCATTTAATTCCACGCTCTGTCATCGTGCACTTCTTGAAATGAACTGCGGCGGGCAGAAAGCTGAGGAGTCAGAACACACCATCAGTACACAGTGCCAGCAAAGGAGCTGTTCAAAACAACAATGAGATTTAACCAAAAAGACATAAAAATCAGGCTTCGCAAACTGGCAATCTTTTTTTCTTGATACTGTTACAACATCTAGGGGGAGTAACATCACTATGAAAAGGGTAAGACTTGACCTACCAGCATTTTACATGGGGAATTYGGGATTTACTAGTGCAGAAATGAGAAAAAAACCTCAGTCCTGAGGTTTTCTGAAATTTGTGAAATTTGCACAGTCTTCCAAACAAATTCAGAATGCACATTAAGCACTGAGAATACCAGAGAAGAGATCAGTACAGCTAYAGAAACAAGTTATAAATATTAAATTATTAAAATAAAACTCAATATGAATACAGCAGTAMAAGAAAAGGAACACAAAGTCTAGGTCCTATAATCACAAGAACTGGAAGGAGGGAGTGTATCAGGTGGGCAGTTACACAGTGAGTAAGCAGTTCTTTCAGAAAAGGAAGGTGTGGGAATTTACATAAATTRCTTATAATTTGAAAATTTTATAAATGTGCTTAACCAAGACTAGGTCTTGACTGGACACTCACCCATATCRATAGTGTTACAAAGTGAAACTGCCACTTGAAAGCAAGCAAAAGCTGTATGTGTTGTATGATTTGTATTTTCACACCACAAATTCAGATTTCAACCCAATTACAACTCACTTTTTCTCTAATGAAGAGGGGATTCTGTCTTCATGCTGGCTCAGACCTTTTCTTCAGATTGCCAAATATGAAGGATGAGACTAAGCAGATAACTATTCCTGTAAACAACATGAAAACAGACTCATTATAGGTTTCTTACTGGACCTGAGTAACCAGAAAGTTAATTATTAAATGCCACACCTATTCTAATCCCAATTTACTTGGTTAAACCCAGTCATGACCTGCTGAGGCCAAGAGAGACTGATTAAAATAAACCAATATTTATAAAAAAACGGTTGACAAGTGGTCAATCTGCTGAAGTAAAAGATCCAAGCAACAACAAGTTCACACCAAAACATTCATGAACACACTCACTGCTATCTGAAACGTAGGATGGGGAAGGCAGAAAAAGCTTTGCATAGAGAGCATAATAGGGGGAAAGGGTAAGGCAGGTAGATAAAGGACAAATAGACAGATACAGCATTTCCTCCCTCACCCCAAAAYAGTTACTCAGCTTGCAAACCACAACAATGTGCTGGTTTTAAGAACACAAAACTGATAAAAYACAAACTTGTCACATCACTTGACAGACACTTCTTATTTATCATATTGCAACTCTCAGCTAATAAAACCACACAGAGCCCAGGAAACTAAAACTTACAAGTCACACAACAGGACTAAATTCAAAACTAAAAATTAATTTATACCTGTTCTTCAATTGGCAAATGGTTTATGAGTTAGTATATTCTTCACTAAAATATCTTCACACACATCTTGCTCTACCAAGGCATGGCTGAAACTTCTACTTAAATTTTTCACCCTTATTTCAACTCCTCCTGAGGACTCCRGCACATAACACTGTTTTTTTCCAAGAGCTCAAGTGATCTATTCACCAGATCAGGTGGCTGCATGAATGAGGGGCTATCGCATGGCCRGGACAGAGGAGAGGGCAGCACTATCCTCTTCCATAGCAATCCATATTTATGCTGCATGAAAGCAGAGGAGCAATCAGGAGCACAGAAAGCTCTCTCATAAAGCTCAGGTTCCATAGTACTGGTTGGAGCAGGCTGCAGAGCACTTCACTCCCACCTCGATGTTATAAAGCTTTGTCAGACTGAGGAATGTGCTGAAAAGGCAATTTGATTTCCARCTGCTTCCCCTCCACCATTCCTGACAGATGTCCATGCCCATTYATATTGGGGAAAAAAGGAGCAGGATCATATCAGATTCCTACACACACAAAATAGAAAGTTAATTTGATTTTACTAAAGGTGACTTTGCAAAGAAGACTTTTTGAGAACTTCAAGAAACAAAGGTTTCTCTATTTTGCCAAAACCCCTCCTATTTGAGTTCACGAGACACAAARTATCTATTCTATTTGGTCATAGCTTTTCCCCCAATTCCCAAAATAAAGTTTTTAATGACTTTCTTAATAAGCTTATTCTCTCTAGAAACAGTAGAGCTTTTTTAGGAATTAATGTTTTGYAGTTAGAAACACAGGAGAGTCGAACATGGTTTTCAGAACAGAGAAGGCAGCAGGAGCACACAGCCCCTGCACTTGTCCACGGCCAYCAACAGATTGTGCCACCAAGGACCAAAAGTGGCTGTCCCAATACTCCAATGCTTGAGAATAATCCCTACTGAAGCAGAAGCTGGTATGGTAGGAGCAGGTGATGCTTCCCATCAAATCCATAAACAGTGTGTGACGGGCATCCATAACTGTAAATGGTTTCTTCCCTGCCCTAGTTTGTAAAGCCTTAAACAGAGCRGTTCCCACTGCAGACAAATCCCAACCCACATTTGGAATGGGGCATGAAAACAAGGCATCATCTGTTTTAGTGATATTAAGACTGGGAAAGAAGATTGCAGCTCAAGTTGGAAAGCAGCTGGCTGCAAAAACAATCTAAACAAGTACTGAGATACTACTTAGGAAACGAAGCAGCTCAGGAYATTTCACGTTACAGGAAAGCTTTCAAACGTATCACAAGATCAGCTTTTTAGCAGCMATTATCTTCTATGCCCCTTAAAAACCAGATGCTCTCAGACATAATTCTTAGAGAGGCTGAGTATCTGCAGCTTTGAAAGCCTCTGAGATATGAGCTCACCACCTCTGAACACGAGGCCTCGGGTTATTATGATGTAAAGAATATAAAAAGGTTGAATAGAGCAAGGCAATTTCTCTTTCTTGACAGCTCTGCCAACACCAAGTACAGCAAGGAAATTCAGGGTTGAGGGTTTTTCCTGTTTTACTGTTTTTTACTTGGTCTGACCTCCAACTCTACCCACCACAGTAGCTACTCATGGATGGGTCAAGTTTCCAGTAGGCAGATTTGGAGCCCAGAGACTCCAGATCCATCCAATTTTGTTTTCCTCAGGAACTGTAGTGACAGGACAAGGGGAAATGGCTTCACGCTGAAAGAGAGTTGATTTAGATTAGATATTAGGAAGAAATTCTTAGCTGGGAAGGTGGTGAGGCCCTGGCACAGGGTGCCCAGAGAAGCTGTGGCTGCCCCTGGATCCCTGGCAGTGTCCAAGGCCGGGATGGACAGAGCTTAGAGCAACCTGGGACAGTGGAAGGTGTCCCTGCCCATGGAAGGTCCCTTCCAACCCGGACAATTCTGTGATTCTATGATTACTGATGATACAGCATCATCATCCAGCAACAGCAGTTTGAAGCTTATTACATGTTTTTCCAATTACTTCTTTGAGTCTGTTTTCAAGTTAACTTGTTATTTTAGATTCCTCACAGAGGAGAAGCTGAATCATRGAGTGCCTCCTCTGACAGAGAAATAGCAATACAGTGACTGAGAAGCGCAGGTGCATGCCTTAATGTCCAAAAAGCATGAGCAGACAAGAAATTAAAACCCACAAAACTTCAAACAAATTCCAATTGATCAGTTTAGACAGTGTGCTGAATATCTTCTGGACATACTTGTAGAGTAACTCAGTATACTGAAGAGAAAAATACATTAAGTTCTGATAAATAAGGGGGGAAAAAAAATCAAAGCCTTATCAGATCACCCTTTTACTACACAAATTCAGTCAAAAAAGCCGACCTAGAACAATCAGAAATTTGGTTTTTGCTTTGTTTTAACTTTTAAGAATATTCTTCCTTTTAGGTGCATAGAAAAACAAAAAGGCTCACAGAAATTGAGAAGAAACAATGAAGTTCGCAAATAGCACTTTCATTACACAATATATTACACTCCCCTCAATTTAATTATTCACTGTGTCCAGAAGTTGTTTTTCCTTTGGCTCAAACAAGGAACAATATGGAGCTCCAGTTCATTAAACGATCAAGCCCTGCCTGTAAACAGGCCAGATGCTGATTTAGACCCGTCTACACTACGGATTTCTTGCTGGGATGGTGTGGCATCTGTGCTGGCTGAAACCTTGCATAATTACACAGATGAAATCAGTGTTCCCACCTCAAACTCATTCTGTTCATGTGTGCAAGTTTTCAAATAAAACTGGTTCTGTATTTAGAGGGAAAAGGAGAGCTCAAGGTGTCAACTTCAGCCTCCAGCAAGACTTGCAAGGAAAAAGCAAGAATCACCCTCCTTTCCCCCACATGTAGCTGCCTCTCTTAGGCTGCTCCAGAARGAAAGGCAGGCTGGCTTCTTTATTTTAAAAACACTCTAGCAACTTTTGTTCAGGTGAATAAAATAAGCAGAAGCATCTTKTTCTGAAAGAAAGGGATCTCTATAACCAAATGCAGAATATCCTAATTCAGCACTTCAAAAGCATAGAAGTAAAACCTTTCACAAATCCTTGACTAATTTTCCAAGATGGAAATTTAATGACTTTTTCTCTTACCTTATTACCAAATGTACTTGCTCTACCTTTAACTATTTGCTCTTCTTTCTCAAAAATTGAGTATAAGCCTCAAAAGATCAGTATATTAAAAGCAGAAAGCTTGAACCTGGGCTTCTATAGCTTGAAGGGAAGTAACAATGAGCTCCATTGTTGTCTCTGCAAATTAATTTTAATAAAATTAAGAACGCTGACCTCGTCAATGGAACAACCAAACCAGATCARCACTGAATCTGGAAGCTTTGCAGTACTGTCTATGCATTGTAATAAAGAATGGAAAGATTAATGCAAAATCACAAGCACAGAAGCATTTTCTGTATTAGCCTGAATACACTGAAGCAAGGAATTTAATAAGCAAGCATAGTTTGCTTTGGTTGTTAGGATAATTCTTTAAAAAGGCCAGGATTCTGTCCCAAACAGAGCAGCAAGAAGGAGAAAACACTGTCATCTCAGCAAAAGAGCACTAAAATAATTCTCTGCGAGCTGTTATATGAGGTGGGGGTTTTACTSAGGAAATTTTAATTTCCTTGAAGAACACCAGCTGGCTGTTTGCAGTACAGCCACAGAATGCAGAATCCCCCTTCTCACCAAAGACAGACAATAGCAAGAAATACATTTGGAGGCTTTGGTCAAATGGCATTATGCTCCCATCCTCATCCCAGCAAGAACATTGCTCCACAACACATGGATCACCTCTGGCTCTGCTGAGCAGTGGAGCTGTTCCWCTGCTCCAACAAACACAGGCAATGGGGACAAGGCTGCTGTCTCAAGAGAAGCATCATCCAGTTAAGACTGGCACAAATCTCAATTCTGTTAAAGACCAAATCATTGCCATGCACCTCACAGYACAATCTACAGACTACAGCATTAATATTTTTGATAAAACTGAGCAACTATTTACAATCTAGTATGTTAAGTGACTTCTAACATTTTCTTCCGTTTTGATAGTTCAGATCACCAAAAATGAGCTTTACTGCATATTTTTAGATATGACCTGCTTCACTACCTAAAAWTTTTCACCTTATAAGTAGGCAATGAGTTAAAATCCAGGAGATTTGAGCTCTCACAAAGAAATACTATGCAAGAAATGCAGTTCTTTTAACCAAAAAAAAGCAAGAAGGTAAGAATTAACTTCTGAACACTTTCAGAAGTCTGCTCATTGGGTGAATTCATATGGATTTCATTTACATAAAATTAATAAAAAATTTTCATTCTGCTTTATGGACTCATATCTCATTTCAAAGCATCTTACATCTACTTTATTAGGTATTTATGGTATTCAGAAAAATTACGCTGATTYTGCTTCAGCTTTCTTTTCAATATTCCATTCACACTTCCAACCCAACTGCTGACTTTTCATAAGCAAAAGAATTTATATGCAGCTTTAACGCAAGAGGATGTCCAATTTTGCTAATGCTCTATGCAATAAGAAGGAAAATGTTTGGGAGGTTTCATATCTTTGGAGACATCTGAAATGCAAGCTTGACAATGAACTTTATCATTAGGTCTACAACCTAATGCAAACAGACACTTCTGCAAAAGCTGAAAACTCATCACAGAATTAACAGATATTTGAGACTAGTAAACATTTTCTCTGTCTGATTTTTTTTTATTTTAATGTTTATCCCTTGAAGCACTTTTGTGCTCTTAGCCACTACAGTTAACCCTGTTTGTGTAACTTGCACAGCACAAGTTTCCATTTTATTTATCACTCATCTCAAATGGGTCAAAGTCCATACAGCTCTATTAAATTTGTGACTAAATACTAGGAAAAATCTTAACTGCTAAAAACAACCTATATAAAAACCCAGCAGCAGCTTGCAGTTCAGCCCTCTTTCTTTTTCAGGGTTGCCTTTTTGCTTTGTTTTAACCTCAATTAAAAGTGAACAAGTGTCCAGATGAGATGTTACTACACATTAGGATGGATAAATACGACCAACTGCTTAGAAACCAATACCATTTGGGCAAACAAGGGTAAGCAGATCAACAGTTACATAATGCACAACATCTCCCACACAATACTAATCAAAACCCAAGCAAAATGACTTAAAATAATGAGCTGTGATAGAATATTTGCATAAATACAGCCAGCTGCATTTAATGAATTTGACCATGAACGGCAACAGATGAATACTGACTTAAGATCTACAGTAACAAATACATASAACCAAACAACAGAACTGTTAAAACTTCATTTTTAAAAAGACATTAGCCTTGGACAAAGTACAGAAGTTGAACAAGATGTTTCTTTATAAAAAGTGAGGTCAAATACAAAAATAGTTTATCTGTGTTTAGACTGTGCCTCGAACAGCAGACCCATTTTTGTTTAGCTCTCAGCCATCCTCACGCACAAGGAGAAAAACCAGATGTCACGTTCTGACTGAAAACACACTGYGGAGCCAGACATCAAAACTCTGAAACACTTAAACCTGTCCAACAGCAGGAACATTACACCAAGACTTGCACATTTTCTAGTAATTATCCCCTGGACCTCCTCAATACTGGCTGACCATAAATTAGAGCAGGGCTACAAACACGGTCACCATTTGGTGGAGGAAAACCACCTGCCTCCAAATGAAACATGGAAACACACTCAGCATCCACTATTAGGMGGTTTGCTCCTAATTAATGGCAAGCCAAGCTCAGATACAGCTAAGGACTGTCTCTGGTACATGCATTTGCAACTGGGATACATTTAAGGATAGTCCCAGTTCAAGCAAGCCAATCGAACTACACTCATTTTATCCCATTTTATCCCCATTTTAGTTCTTCCCAAGAGACCGGCAAGACGGCAAAGTATCAAAAAGGGGAAAAAGAAACAATACAAGCAAAAAAACCATTATCATTTACAACACGGAATCCAGTAGTGCGTACGCTGCTGCCAAAGAGCTAGTGTCAAACATCACAGGGAAAACAAATCCAAACTCCTTCTAGAAACAGTGATACCAGCCCTTTTTTTTAATCACTTTTTTTTAAACCTTATGATTAGTAATCTGTATTTTGGTCATAGTCCATATCTCTGCGTTAATCACTGCAGGGTACTCTGCACTCCTGGAAAGTTTCAAAGTAACAGATCTAAAACAGTAATAAGGGGTTCTGGGGTGGGAGTAATTTTCTACTTAAAGGCAACACTGAAAAAYCTTCTTAAATAAACCCTTTAAAAGCCATAAGGTGACAATTCCTTTTTATCCATGCCAAGCTGAACTGTAGTGCYGAAGTCAAAAATAAAAAGTAAATAGCCCAGCAGCCCATCCCAGCCCTTCAGCAACATAAAAATGAGCCWGTAAGGGGAAGCCTTTGCAGGTAAAACCCAAACCCACTGGCCCATCTGTCAGAAGGTGTCAATGACAACCAGACATGGTTCAGAGATGCCACTACAATACACTCCTGACTACCCACAGCCCTGAGAACCAGTAAAAACCAAAAGTATATACTCAACACTTCTTGACTCCAAGACCTGTACACAGAGGCTGTTCCAGGGGAGTACTGAAATAACAGCAAGGAATAAATATACCCAGCTGTCTCTACTGAATCCCTCCCTGYTTAGATACTGGGAAGATGAATGGAGACTCAAGGAATACTTTCAAGCCYATTAGCCTGAGAGAAGCACAAGTCAAGCTCTCACAGTGCAYTTTCAGTCCTCATAACCACAAAATACAAGATTCCCTCATAAACCAACAACCATCATCCCAAAGCAAATTTCCTATTTTTTGCTGGAATTAATTRTATTTATGAGATTTTTGAKAGACATTTTTCTTCCCAGATAATCMACTGACTGCACCAAGAGCGACACAGTTTTTAAATGAGTGGACTTATAAAAGTGTGTGGAAATTCAATGTCACTAAAAGATTACTAATCAAAATAGTTTTAATCTGCAAAAAAACAAAATAACCCCCCCAAAAAACAGCCCCAGATCAATCAAGTCTATTTTTCTTTCCAGAGTCCCATAAATCATGGTTCTGACAGTCTTGTTTTGCTCAGGAACACCAACTCCTGAATACCAAGAAGTTACCATGAAAACCAACACACCTTACTGAAGTTTCTTAATGCCCACAAACTCCTCAGAAACCCCAACTTTCTCTGTTTTATTAAAAACACCTTATCAGGACCAGATGCTAAATCAAATTGAAGTCAAAGAACCACAGGGAGGATTTTTAAACCTTTGCATTTGATTACAGAAGTAATGGCAAACATAACCCAAATAAARCAGCACCATGTCTTGGCTTCTGGCACAGTGGGAGGGAGGAGAAAACTGCAGCCTCCTTGCTCACAAGTCACAGTTCCAGACACAAGTCCTATTTACACAGCCCTATTTACACTTGCCAAAGCAAGTCACAGGTCCATCTTTTCAGTCCCCCCGTTCCCTGGACAGCAGGTTACATGTCTGGTTYTCACTTCGTACCCAGTTCTCAATAYTTCWGGTATTTTCAGCTCAATTCTGAACTTCAAGACAACCTTAAATCCTGTGTCTTCTTCAGCAATTTTCTTAGAAGTAATAACTGTCCTTAATTTAATGTGAACACAAACAAAATTTGCAGCCATTCTCAGCAAAAAAAAAAAAAAAAAAAAAAAAAAAAAAAAAAAAAAAAAAAAAAAAAAAAAAAAAAAAAAAAAAAAAAAAAAAAAAAAAAAAAAAACAAACCACGCAGTAGTATCCTTGTCTTAGGAACGAACAGAACAGATTATATCAGGACAAACCCAAATAACCAAAGGGAAAAATGCCAACTTAATTATATCTCCTGTACAATAGAAAAYGCAAAAGGGCTGCAAATTTGGCAGCTTCCTGGGCAAGAGGCTCTGCACATACCAGTCTCTACCTCTGCTTCCAATATTTTACCTCCCCATGTTCTGTGTAAAAAAATCTACTATTCCTTCTGCTTTTTGAAGCAGAGACTTCATAKCAGTCCTTTTCTTGAAGAAACTTTCCTCTTAAAACATCACTGCTCTCATTCTCTGCTCCAGCCCCTCCACACATCTCCTCTCGCTTTGGTCTTCACCAAAGTGAGTTTCTGTGTAAATGGGACATCAGCACAGGTAAATAAGTTGTTTTGAAAAATGCCAGGTGGACACAACTTCAGTTTGACTACACAGCTCCTGAACACCTGCCTATGCCATGAAAGAAGGAAACACAAAATCATACATATTATTACAGGTTAACACATTCTCAGAATTGCTGTGGAAGTACTACAGGTCTTTTAAAGTACATTAACTGGTAGACCCAAAAGAGATAATCATTAATCTTGCACTTTAAGAAAGTTCCAAAAGAATTAACTACATAGAGCAGCTGTGCTCCAGCCACTGATGATGCAAAAATGAGCACAGTCACAATCCTGTGCAAGCTGAAGCAATGACAGCTACACAAGAAATGCTATGAAAAGTGTCAGGCAAGTGTCTGGATTGTTTGAAATCTTAATTTGAAGACAGACGCTTTGTTTATAAGGTGTAAGAAATTTGATTCAATTGACATTACAAAGTTACAATTATCTACGTTATTTAACTGATTTTACCAAGCTATGACATCTGACAAATGGCAAACTCTTTCTTCATCAGCTGTGTTGAAAAAAAATTCTCTTTTCAACTTTGCCTTGTTTCCCTCTTCATACATAGTACTATTAAAAAAAAAAAAWAAGAACTCTGTCACAGCTAAGCCAGCCATTTTCAGCTGCCAAACTAAAGTTTAGTTCCATTTTAGTACCAGGAGACTGTGGATCATAATTCATGCAGTTAAACTGAGGATTACTTGTTGACATCAATTTTGAACAGCCCAAAATAACCCAGWCTTCAAATTTTGGGGGGAGGAAAGGGCATGAGATTACTAAGAGAACTGGCAGTAGCAGTTTAAATGCTTTGCTGTGATTAGCAAAGAGCACATCACGACAAAGAATGTATTGATCTGAAGTTGTGCTAGAACTGATATGGCAAAGAGAAGCTGGAAAGAGAAACACTAACACCCAAGTTAATACCACATGAAGGAGCCAGTAAATCTCACTTKAAAGTGCCTGAGAGAACATTTGATTATTTGATTGACTGTATTAAAAATAACCTCCCATTCAATCAGTGTAGTATTTCCTACTTACACTTCTGACTTATTTACAGATCCTTCTTGCAAAGGCCACCAAAGATGGGTGGGAATTCCCACCCCTGAGGAATTTACAGGTCAAACACGCCATGAGAATGGCCACACACCAAGCTAAAAATGTCCCTTTGACCCATTCTGCACTGGAATTAGTCTCCAATTGAAGTCATGCTTCTGTGATGAATGCCRTTGATGCTTTTATGCCACTCAGCATTCCAATTACATTAATATTTGTAATTATACTTCTGAAAAAATGCTAATGGACACAACTCCACAAGAACAGATCACAGCCTCAACAGTCACCCTCACCTGCCCATCCTTGCTTAAGCAGCAGCAGGAAAGTAAAGGTAGTAATTTCTTTCTCCTTCAAGAGAACTGCACCACATAATTAGTTTCACAAATCCCAAGAAACGCAGCACATCCAAAGGTTTTATTCTCTTTGAATGCTGTGACAGACTTAAACCAGAGGTGATCTTTTGCATATGACATGCCACGCTCCACATGCTGAGACACCAACTCAGCTTGGCCTTTGGAAGGAGGCCAGCAAAAGCTCCAGAGCAGCTCCTCCTGCTCACCTGTTTCCCCTTCTCTGAGYAATCACTGAAAAAGGAGGGAAAATAAAGAAATAAGCCTCACAAATCTCTTCTGTAGTCACCAAAGACCTATAAGCAGGCAGAAAAACAAAACTAATTACAATAGATCTCTCCTGAACTACTGTTAAAAGGTTCTGCTCACACCAGCGTGAGCTTTAAGAAGAGGAAGGAGGGAGTTACTACAAAGAAGACATCTCACCTTTCAATTTTCGCACCAACAAACGCATCAAAGCACTAAAACTCACATGCCAGCTCCACCACTTGTGACACTGCAGGCAGCTGGTGAGCAGAGACTGTTCAAGCACCGCACAAAGCCCGTCAAACAACGTTTGTTTACTACATCAACCCCCAAGAATTCCAGAAAAAGTTGTCATTATTGCCATCGCTGAAAGTCACCGTGGCAGCAGAAAGTTCTCAGCAGCCGGGCTGTGCCAGCCGGGCAGGACACCCGGATCCATCTTCTCCATCATTTCTCCCACCCGCTGCTCCCAAGGGAGCAGTGACTGCTCTGGGGACAGGCTGATTCTGTCACTCCCAAGGAAGGACTCACAGACACATCCGAAGGACTCACAGACACATCCATGACCTCCGCAGACAAGTTTATCTTATCCTGCCAGGAAGCTGCTGCAGTCTGGGACCGTGAAGGCAGACAGACAGGCGCTGGATTACCAAGGTCTGCCTTGCTCCTTAATCCAACTTTCCCAATTTCTGTTTAGACTTTGGTTCWCAAAGACAAGCTCGATTTTGAAATACTTCTCACACTGTACTTTACTTCTGATAAAGCATCGACAATACGTGATCACAGAGGCATAGAATGAATCACAGAATGGTTTGGGCTAGAAGGGACCTTAAAGATTATCTCGTTCCAATCCCGTGCCATGGGCAGGGACACCTTCCACTATCCCAGGTGGCTCCAAGCCACATCAACCTGGCCTTGGACATTTCCAGGAATAGGCAGTATCATGGAAGTTCTGCTACCCAAAATTCACACACACAACCCATCACTCCCATCACCTACTCCACCACCGCGTGCAGATCCACACAGGCATATCCAAACAGGAACAGAATCAAACCAGGAGGGTGGGAAGAAGTGGGAGAGAGGCAGCACAGGCATGATCTCACCCAGGCACACCGAGGCACCACAGCCCGGGGTCCGGAGCAGCAGCCACGGGAGAAAAAATCCGAGTTTCCTGCCTTTGTACCGAGGTTGTGCCAACCTGCCTTCCCTCAGCAAACCCTTCCACGCGGGACAGCGATCCCAGCGGGATACGGGGCCGCACCGGAGGCGACTGCTCACAGCCCCCCGACCCCGCAGCGGRTCCCCGGCCGSCTCTGGCTCAGCTCGCCCCCGTTCSCCCCGCGCCCCCTCGTCCCACAGCGCTGCTCGAAAAGGGGCAGGGAGAGCACAGGGGCTTTACCTTTCCGCCGGGATCCGTCCCTCAGTCCCTCAGGAACACGCTCAGAGCGCTGGGAGCCGCCTGCGCCCCGCGCCGCCCCCCCCCCTCCCGCGCTCCCCCCCCCGCTCACGACATGGTCTCTCCCGAGGCGCCGCGGCTGCCGCGGCCGCGGGCGCTCCCACTCGGCGCGGCGGGGGGGGGGGAGCTCTGCCCGCGCTGCTCTAATGGCGGCGGCCGGAGCGGCCCAAAGCAAAATAAACCCCCGCACGGCCGAGCCGCACGTCAGCGCGGCCTGCCGCCCTGCGCGCCGCCCATTGGCTGGGCCCTCTCCTGCCTTCCGCCAATCGCCGGGCGGCTCTTTGAGCAGAGCGGTGATGTCATCGCTGCCGCGGAGTGCCGTGCGCAGGGCAGCCGCCAGGGGGCGCCGTCAGTCCCGACCCCTCAGAGCGGGTTCGGGACCCTCAGCGGGGGCTCCGCACTGCCCCTTCCCGGATCCCTTCCTTCTGCCCTTCCCGTTCATCCCGCCCGCCCGTTCTCGCCCCTCAGAGCGGGTTCGGGACCCTCGGGGGGGGCTCCGCGCTGCCCCTTCCCGGGTGCCTTCCTGCTGACCTTCCCGGCCCTTCAGGGCGGGTTCGGGACCCTCAGCGGGGGCTCCACGCTGCCCCTGCCCGGGTCCCTTCGTGCTGCCCTTCCCGTTCATCCTGCCCGCCCGTTCTCGCCCCTCAGAGCGGGTCCGGGACCCTCGGCGAGGGCTCCGTGCTGCCCCTGCCCTGATCCTTCCCTGCCTCCCTTCCCGTACATCCCGCCCGTCCGGCCGRGCCCCTCAGCACCCCGCCGCCCT
This sequence comes from Malurus melanocephalus, assembly GCF_030028575.1. Taxonomy (NCBI): domain Eukaryota; kingdom Metazoa; phylum Chordata; class Aves; order Passeriformes; family Maluridae; genus Malurus; species Malurus melanocephalus. The sequence goes on along the minus strand of NW_026623730.1, from coordinate 418,732 downwards.
CCCCGAACCAAACATGCGCTCAGAGCATATTAATAATAGAGACCAGAGCATCCCCCCGTGGTTCCACACACACCGTGGAGCGGGGTAGATGAACATCGAAGTGTCCCGTGGAAATAAGCCCTCAAAAAACACCCTGTGATGGCACATGGCCAGGCAGCACCGTGGAGGACACCGCTTTGTGGCAGCTGATCACAGAATCACTGAATCGCTGAGGTTGGAAAAGCCCTCCAAGATAACCGGAGTCCAACYTGTGACCGATCCCCAYCTTGTCACCCAGCCCAAAGCACTKAGTGCCACATTCAGGCGTTCCTTAAACATCTCCAGGGATGGGGACTGCACCGCTGGCCTGGGCAGCCCCTTCCAATGTCAAATCACCCCTTCCATGAAGAAATCCCTCCTAATGTCCAACCTGAACCTCCCAYGGTGCAGCTTAAAACTATGTCCTCTGGTTCTTATCAGTGCTTGGCAAATACTTTGCTTTGGAACAACTGACAAAATTACTGGGAAGCCAAAATCCACCAAATGCCATGGTCAAGTTTGACATGGTGGAGTTGTGTCTTAGGTTGGACTCGATCTCAGAGGTACTTTTCAATCTAAATTGATTCTGTGAAATAAATTATCAGCATTTCCTCCACAAGCTGATTCCAGCCRTTCCTGTCTCAGGACAGTAAATGTGTGAGGGATTGGAGTTCAGGATGTCTGGRTGTCTTCCTGGCCAGAAGGTCTCATCCCAGCAGCAGCCCCACAGTGCAAAGCCCATTCCTCTTCTGGGAAGGAAAGACCAGCAACAACAGCTCTGCCAGCCCTTGGGTTCAGTCCTTGTGCCGGCTATGCAATTTTTTTTTTGCTTTCTACTCAAAAATTACAAGTCTGCATCTTTCTTAAGCTGCCCTTGTAGGTTCACTGACAGAAAATGTGTATTTGTCCACATCCTCCTTTTTCCCKCCTGGGTTCTACATCATTCAAGACCTGATTTTTTTTTTTTCCTCCACTGCAGTTACTACTCTTTTATTTCAGGCTTTCTCAGATGTTTCAGCACTTTCTTATTTCCATGGTTTCATTCTCCATTCCCAGACTCTTTTAGCTAATGCCTCAGGCTCCGTGTTGCATTGGGAAACTCATCGTGGACCAGCTGGATCCATCCCTTCTCACTCAGTCAGCGTAAAAAAAAAAACACCTGAGATGTTCCAGCAGTCATGCTAGAGAAAATCCCTTTGTCCAGCAGGCAAACAACCAGGGCTGGAGTCAGGACAAGTAAAATGTAATTACTTATGAAGACTGAAATAGAAATTTGTCTTCATTCACAATTAAATTAGTTCTCTATAAACATCGAGAACTGTTGCAGGGGGAGGGTAATGTAATTTCCCTCTCCCAGACTAATTATTTACTAAATTCTCTTTCTGACTCCGCTGAACAAGTTGGTGCGTTTCTTAAAATGCAGCTATACAAAAGAGGGGGACAGCTTTGTTTTTTTTTTTGTTTTAATAAGACTTGGATCAGTTATGTRGAAGAAATATTCCCTCTCTTAAGGAATTGTGCCATCTCTAGAATTCATCCAGAAAATTTATCCCTTGCTTGTGGCATCTAGGCAAAGATGATGGAAGAGCTGTTGGGGTAAATCCTAAATTCCTAAATGCTTCCTAAATGCTACCCCAACTATACAACAGTGGGAGACTTCCAGAAATAATTGTTAGAGATTAGACTGAATAAAAAGATATGAAAATACAATTAATATCATAGAACCATTGACACGTAGAGGGGCTTGGGTTGGAAAAAGCTTATGATCAACTGAAAAAATTATTCCAAAGAATTCTGTGATTCTAAATTATTTTAATCTCTGCACGGTTGTTCTGCAGAACAGAAGCATTCTGAGTAGTGAAACARGTCCCTGGATAGTATTAGAAGGAGAACATGTGGTAAAATTGAATTTGAAAATATTTACCAGAGCAAAAGCAAATCCTGGGCTGCATCTCCCAATTACCTGACATTTTTGATGTTGGTGACTTTATTGCTAAGGCCATGTCTTTGGCTTTAGCTCAAAAYGCTGCCTGCGTCTCCTTCCAGGTTTACCTTGCGGGAGTTTGCCATTTGTTCTAGACTTAAACAATAAAATACAAGAGGAATGACCTTTCAGCAGTTTAGAACATTGATATTTACACATACATTTTATCCAATGAGAGCTTTCAGACATCTAATTTGGAGACAAATCAAAWTCCACAGGACTTGATAGTCCAGTCCTCAACAGATTTGGTATTTGATTATCTTTTTGGTGTTTTAAATGTCAAAAAGATAATTCTATTTTTGTTAGGGGTAGCAGAAGTTGTAAGCAAGTACTAACTTCCTATATCCCACCCAAAATTTTAATCTCCTTTCRCCAGTTTTGGGAGAAATTTTAATTTAATTTTTTACTCCCTAGTAAGGAATCTGGAACAGTCATACTCATTTGACAGCTTAAGCTGTTATTTTGGGAACTTTCYTTTGCAGAGCTGGATTTGCTCAGGCCTTGGAGCTCGTGTGCCTTCACACAGAGTTGTACAACTGCCCTGTGTGCCTCCCAAGGAACCCACAGCAGAGCTGTGAGCCTTCTTCCACATCTAAAAATATCATTTGCACATATATGTTTCAGCTTTCTTTTTTTCCACACTTCTCAAACATCATAAATCCCTGTTCTTGTAACTCCCCACCTTCCACAGCCATCCTCAATCCAATCTCCTTCTTTCCAATTTCTCTAGAACAAGAACTAATAGTAAATCTCTTCGGCAGAGCTCACAGATTTGAAAAAATCCGAGCAATGTGCAGAAATTATTTAATTTTGCAGGAATATCCAGCTAAGAACCCCTCTTGCTCCCACTCCTTGTCAGCCTGGAGCTGCCCCACCAGCCTGGAACCCTTTGTGCCTGCGAGGTGTGAGCCTTGCAGGCAGCCGGTGAGGCAGATGGCTGGGAAGTTCCCTTCTTTTTTTCTACAAAGAATTTATACATTTAGGATTTTTTCGGCACAATCCTAAGTTGCAAATTGCCACTGTCTTCTATTAAACACAAGAAATTTGCCTCACAAGACACCCTGATTTTTCTGTCCTGATGCTCTTTACTGTTAGTAAAAGGCCTTTTCCCTCAACCCTCCCTGACRTTTCTGTTCTGATTCACCCTGTTTATACCCGAGCAAATGATACCCAAAGCTATAATTAGAATGCAAGCACTGAAACATTTCACAGGAGCACATTTGTTGCATGTAATAGCTGGGGGGACTCAGTGACACAAAATTGTGCTTCAGGTAAGCAAAAAAAAAAAAGGCAAAAACCTAATTATTTTCTGCTGGCGTGGAGTGTTTTTGTGCTGCAGCAGAATTACCTCAGCCTGAGTGCAAAGATTACATCTAGTTAGTGATGTCTAAGTGCAGATCTTGCTCTTATGTAATTCTCTTTACCCTGGTAACTCCTCGCTCTCAGGCAGAGCGYTGGCTCCCATTAGGAGATTCTTCCTCAGCTTATCCAGGAGCAGGGATGTACGTGCTCACCAGATGGTTTTTKCTCACTAGCTGAACTTTGAATATGAAGAGCTCCCTACTCAACCAGCTCCTCAGATTCTGCYCTTGCCATTGCATTGTTTTATCCTGTGTTTTCAGGAGCAAAGAAGGTTTGCAATATTTAGACAAAGGGCAAGGAATAGAGATGCACAGAAATCCAAAGGAAATACAGGTTATGGAGCTATTGACAAGGATATTTTAAATGGTTCACTGATTTGKTACCAGTTTTCCATCCTCTGAGTCAGCCTGAGCCTTCACACCAAGTAAGTCTCATACTTGTGGCTCCTTTTCCCCTTTTCATTTCAATCACAGAGGTATTCAGCTATAGCTAGATCACTATTCCTCCTATCCAGGCAAGGATGAAGTCAGAGAAGGCATAATCACAGAGCCAGAGAATGCCCTAGATTGGAAGAGATGTGAAATAACATCCATGGAGGCAGCAGGAGACCACTCACAGCTCTCCAAGTAGTCATGGTATGTGGTGGTGATTGTTTCAGGGACAAAATAGCTAGGAAAGATAGAGAATAAATGGATCAACCTTGGAAAAACTGTGCAGAAATATGGCTAAAGTGTATTCTGAGTTGTTACCTCCTCACTTCAAAATGTATTTCAATAGCAAAAAGAAAAGGGTTTGAAGTGGGGAGAACTTGCTTTGAAAATTTCCACAATGTCCATATTTTTCTTGATTTCTCTCTGGTTCCACAWGGAGCAGAGGAAGGGGGTGAAGGAGTAAATCCATCAGGGTGGGGTTTTCCAGCTGAAGGGTTTGAGCCATATGATCAGGGAACTTTAGGAACTTTCCTCAGCTGGGCAGACCTTGTGTAGGTGAAGGAGTCTGGCCAACAGAAAGGCAGCACACATGGAGAAAAACRGGAATCTGGGAAGCAATGGGATGGCTGTATTCCAGCATTAGTGTGGATCTGGAGACTCCATGAGACTGCAGGAGCTGCCTGTCCCAGATGGTGAGCACAGCGTGGCTGCCGCCGCTCCGAGCGTGCATCAGCAGGTTTGTCACAGCACAAGAATGCAGGGGGGAGGACAGAGAGGAGGAAAAGAGAGAGGRAAGCGAGGAAAATGTGAGACACAGTGTTAGAAACAAAGGGGAAGAGAAATAGAACAGGAAAATGCAAAGAGCTCTKTGGATGCGCTCTGAAAGAAAGTCATCAGGGATGGCACTGACAAGTGARAACACAGCTCTAAAAGGATGCAGCAGCCTGAGTCCCTTCAGGGGCATGTAAGACATTTGTGAGGACTCAAGAAAAAAATCCATTATAAAAATGAACTGAAATCCAGAAACTTACTGCTGTACAGAAATGTCAGGCTTAAAGAGCCTGGATGGCTGTGCACAATGGCCACCATCTCTTTCACCCTCACCACTGACACTTTTAACTCCCACCAACCCCCCAGACCTCTCCAAAATGCTTCCAGCAGCAGAAAATGAAGCATGGGGTCAGCATAACACTGACTCCTCCAACAATGCCAACCGGGGCTGGAGGAGATGAAAATACCACATTGTGCAGCCACTGGTTTTGATGCAGGGTTAGGCAGCCCCCTCCTCTGACTCCTGGATTTTGTGAATCTCCTGATGGCATCACCGCTCCCCAAATGTTGTATAAAAGGGATAGATGCTAAACCTGGTGGTTGTGGAGCTGAAAGGGAAAATCTCAGACATGTTTCTGCTTTAGGAGAGCCCAACACTTCTCCTGTGCAGCAAGGCAGCATTGTCWGGTGGCTTTAATATGCCCTAAATTTGAGCCAAAGCTGTTAGTGGTCAGCAAAAGTRAAAATGGGATTTATTATAAATAAGGCTGTCCAGGAACACACGAGGCAACAGAGAAGGGACRTTCTGTGTCTGGTTTGCAGAACACAGTGCATCATGCCCAGCATAATCAGCATCAGCTAATCAGATTATTTGATGAGCCAGAGGGAGCAAAATCTATCTTTGAGTTGACGTAATCCACCAATAGACTGCTTAAGGATTCTGGATATTTTCATTCTGTGTCTCAAAAGCCTTTCCCTTACCTATTAATTGAGATTTATCCTTTTTATGAGCAAATCTAGGATTAAACACAGACAGCTCAATTAAAAACCAGAAAACAAACCAGGTGAGAGTGAGATTCCAACAGAGCAGGTCCAGTTGCCACTACTGGTTCAGCAGGATGGTGAAAGAATATCAGGGATACTTTAAAGCCATTAGTGGAGACTTTGGATGGTAACTGAGGAAGATAAGGAATACAAAAGTCTGGAATTAAAGTAGGGAATGGACATCATGAAAATTTGGAAGAGAATGGRTTTTTATTTTAATTCAGGCCTGGCCTGATCCGTAAATTCTTATTAYTTTTATGTGACTTAATATATTTTAGAAGTGTGTCTGTAACAAATCTGTGCCTTGTCTCAGCCTTCAGCACAAATAGGCAGTTTCAACAACTGCATAAAAAGTAGCTTTCAATCTTACTCCTAATTTACTCTTGCAGAAAGCCATCTAGCAGGGTACCTCATAATGCTTTAYCTTATTTACAAATGCAATGAGGGAAACAGAAAAATAAATCATTTTCAAAACAGATTACTTTTCTGGAAGGACAATTATTTGATTGCTTTTATTGCTAACTTTGAAAGAAAATAATTTAGTAATTACAGCTTGAGCAATTATTGTTTACTTGTATCAGRGCTCACAAAAGCTGCTGTGCCTGCCTTTCTTGTACGTTTTGTGAAAAAGATGGGTAGAAACAGAATAAAATAATTGCAACAGAACATTGCCTGGGATCACTGTCTCCCTCCCACTGCACAAAGAGATGCTGGAGCAAAGCTGAGCCATTCATTGAGCAGCAGGAGGTCATTAGCTTGTTGTCAGTCCTCTCTCCACTGACAGCTTGACGTGGCTGTCTGGTAGGTAAGCTGCATTACAAACAGGCTTTTTGTAGCACACATTTCTGCTTTCATATCAAAAATATGTTTGCTGTCTCCCAAATAATCCCTGCCACCCTGAGAAATCACAGATTTTGTGATTCAGGGACGTGTTGAATCAGTTTTCCAACTACATCTCAGCTGCATCTCAGTTTCTCTTGCCCAAGCCCTTTGAGAAAAGTTTTAGCTGCAAAAGCTTCCTCTTCTATGAGACAGCCAGCTCTGGAGCTGCCCATGTCCAGGCACAGCTTTAAATTTACAGGGCTTTAACGCCAAAGGACAATTTAGAGCATACCTTGTGCAGCTGAAATTGCTTAAATATTACAACAACTTACATCTTCCGTAGAGGTCAGAGTGAGGACTGAGTCTCAGAAATCCAGGAGGATATCTACCTGAGGAGTAAAGGATTGCTGCCATAAGCCAGCCAGATCCATGTGCAATCATTTGTCTGTACATCTCATTACTGGCCCAGCACCACGGCAGCAGAGATGCCGAGCTGCTGACTTAGCTTTGCCCGATGCAATTCAGCTTAATCAATAAAACCCATTTTACAAAATTATGCAAAATGTCGAGCTCCTGCTGAAGTAATTGGAAATTGGTGAAGCTGCTGGGTCTCAGGAAGGTCACATTCYTCYACTGGAGGTGGAACCTTTGMAATCCTYGGCCAACAGGGATTCATGTCCTTTYCTTSCTGRCTGTGGCTTTCACATAGCCCAGWTTGCCCAAGACTTCCAGTGGTTCATCCCTCTGCCAAGTCAACTTCTACAGTCAAGGGGCCTGGGCAAACACCCAAGGGCCAGGGAGAAAGTCCAGTTTTGGGCCCTTTGCCCACAAGGCATATTTCATTGGTATGGAAAGATCCCATTACTTCGGTTATTAGGAATATTTATCACACAGCTGATCACAGAATCACAGAATCACAAGTTGGTTTGGATTGAAAGAGACCTTAAAGATCATTTGTTCCACCCCCCAGCCATGGGCAGGGACACTTCCACTTGACCAGGTTGCTCTGAGCCCTGTCCAACCTGCTGTAGATGAGAGTCCAGGCTATCCATGTCAGAAGCAGAAGKCTGTTCAGATGAATGGGGCTGATCACTTGCTTCAAATTAGGGAGTTTCTTTCTCAAATGGAGCCCAAACCTGTTTGGATTAGAGCTTTCTGACCACTCTGCTGAAGAAACAAAAGTTCTGCCATTTCATTTTGTTGCTGTTTCTCTTATCTTACCATCCTGCCTTTGAATTTTCACTCTCTTATTCCAAGCACACATCTTGCCTGGTTTGCTTAATCTTCGAGAGTTTTCACGGTGTCCTCAGGCACTCAGGGAAGAGGCCAAGTGAGCTGGGCTTTCCTCAGAGCACACGGCTCCAAAGCTGAACCGTGTTCATTTCTTGGCTGTCTTCCTCTCACATCAGAGMATATTCCAAATAAGGCCTCACTGCTGCTGCTCAGAATCAAAATAGCTTCATCTTATTTAGGTTTGATAACCCCTGGAGAAAAGTCCCTTGGACTTTGGCTTCCCCTTAGAGCTGTTGACTGCCTTGGCATATGGTCCTGTTAGATCTCCTCAGTTAAACACTGTTACATCACAGTTCTGTCAGCTGTCAGTATTTTAATGTTTTTCTTGGAATTTTTGCTTCCTGTCCTAGACCTTCTGCTTCTAGATCAAGTGATTAAGTTAGACTCTGAGGTTTTATTTTCAAAGCAGATTTCTAATCCTCGAAGCAGCACAGAAAAGCAAAAAAATATCGACTAAATATAAATAAAGGGTTCAGAAACTAAAAGTAAAGACCAAAACAAACAACAAATATTGGTTCCTAAAACTCATTATTTAAAAATAGAATTCAAGTGTCTTGGAACAAAACAAACCAGCTGGTKAAGTTTTTTCCTGAAGTTTTTTGACTGCCAGTTCCAGAGTGCAGAAGGCATTTCCTTTTGTGCCAGTGCTGGATCAATATCCCAGCTCAGCACAGAGGAGTGAGTAGATTTGCTCTCACCAAGAGCTCACTGCAGCTRAGTCCTCACATCTAATACCAATCAYRGTCTKCYTAAAACACACCAGGAAGAATAAGGAATATTAGCACCTGTGTTCTGGGTGACATTTTGGGTGGATATGCTCTGTTTAGCTGATTTTCCTCATYTAGCAGATTACCTTCACATTCCTTTTCTTTCCACACCACCAGGCATTGCAGTTGGATGCATAGCTGCAGCAGCCCAGTCCAGAGGTGACTACAGAGCTGTGGCTACAATATTTTTTTGTAGGTGTTGCCAGCAGATTTACAGAGTTTTGGTGTTAATTGCGTATCAGACAACGCCACAGAATCACARARGAGCAGGCTGGAAGGGACCTCAAGRATCCTCTGACCCAGCTTTTCTTRGCCAAAGCACAGTCTAGACAGGATCTGCTGACATCAGGGCCTTGTACCACTGACTCTGAATCCTCCAAGGATGGAGATGCCATGTTTTCTCTGAGCCCTGTTCCAGGGTCTCACTGACACTGATTATCCTTTTCCTGATAAGCAATCTAAGCTTGCACTAATTGTCTCCAAAACATGCACARTCTGCCTCTTTTCAAACCCAAATGAAGTTAAATCAAATTGTTTTTCCTTGAGAGATAATGGGACTAGAGAGCATGAAGTCCCAAGTTTAGTGAGACAGTGTGAGTGTAAAGAGATTATGAATTAGGAACACAAGCCATTAAYCTAGAACACCAAGAACAGTTTTGGCTTCTGTGTCTTCCAGCCTAATACTGGAAGGGCCATGACAAAAAATAGTTTAATTGATATTTCCCATCCAACTTTATAGCCAGAGCCAGTTAAAAGCCTCTACTTTACTGTTTCAATTTTCAAACTTCTAAAATACTTAATTCTACAAAGAGGTAATGAAAGTAATGAAAACTAAGTAATGAAACCTTGGCAGAAAAAGAGAAATGTTATTTAAAGCAAAAATTAAAACTATCACAGGATTTGGGGCTTTTGTTATTTATCCAGAAACTCTGGAACTTGCTTTCTAAAGCTCTGTGGGAATTGCTGAAGTCTCTGGTGTCGGAGCCAGGGAGTGAGGCTGGTTCAGAGGTGGACCCTGAAGTGATGGGGATGCCCCAGAGATACTCTCCATCAGCTCCAGGACATCTCCTGGTCATCCTGGCAAACTGGCAGCACTTTAAGTGTAGCTCAGAAACTTGCTGAAACTCCTGAGCTTGTGCATGCAAACCAGCTTGGTTTCATCACACCRACATTTACCACAGCATCTGCATTTTTTGAAACTGTCCCAGCCAGCAACATTTCCCATCTAAAAGGAGGTGTTTCACTTCTCATCCAGCATCCACCTCTCCCACAGCCAGCTGCCTGCGAGCTGCTCTGAGCTGTCCTGTCTTCTAAAGGTGAGGAAAAAGCAACACCTGCAGCTTGAACACATCTCAGAGCATCTCACTGCACCTGAACTAGGCTAAACAAGTTACCTCCCAGGCACACTGACCCCTCTGGGGAATGCAAACACTCTGGTTCAGACTCCACTCACATTACAAAGACCTAATTTAGTCCTGATGTTTKGAGGTGCACATGCAAGCTGCTTTTACAAGGTCACCCCCAGCAGAGGCAGGGAATTTTTTGTTATTAGTGTGAAGACCTTGAGTTTTGAAAAATGGTCTTGGCTTTCATCATCATCTGCATGCTGTTTTTTTCCATCTTCCTTGCATTAAATGGTCAGTAGAAGAGGCTGTAATTTATGCAGCACTCCTGACAGTTATCTCAGGGGTTCTGTGTAATGAACCACCTTCAGTTTAGATGCTCTTTTAAAATAAATAGCCTCAAAAACACCGTGCAGTTTTAAAGCTGAAAAGACAGGGGAGTTTACCTGGTGTGGAGGGAAACCTGCATTTGGTGGCAAATTAAAGCATTTGGCCACAAAAATTATGACTGAGAGGACACGAAGAAAAAATGGTGAAACAATGTTAAAGCATGATGTTTTGCTGTTTAGACACATTTTCTCTCTCTCACTGTATAGAAACTATTTTAAAGGTGAGTCCTGACCCTSTTTGTCCTCAAGTATTAATACCAAGTGCTTAGACAGGAAAATGATGCASGTCTGCCAGTCACTAATTGCCTTTCCTTGTGCTCCCCATTTCCTTGGGTAYTCTGTTTTTCTCCATGGCTGTGACAACCCTTCCCACGCCAGAAGAAATATTTAGCTCCCATCATCYTGTGGAGTAGCAATTTCCCTATTTCCATAACTCAAGCATTCCCCACCGAGCAGCTGCAGTGTCTGCTTGAACTGTGGAGTATTTATTTTGTGGAGGYTTTTCTGAGTCCTGATCAAATTAGTTTGAGGGAAAGATACCTACAACATTCTAAAGAACAGCTGTTCCTGACAAATCAACCCCAGGAAACATTTTGTCTGTTTATCCTATGAATTGGCAGAACATGGGCTGCTGTATCCTGAAATGTTCTATCATCTCCCKTTAAATAAATATGGAACTGAACAGTTCCTAGCTACAGATCACAAATGGAAGTGGGAGGAAAGTAAACATCCAGTTCAGCTTTCACCTCAGTGCGTTGCTGGTTCCAGCTCACCTGAAGTTTCTCAGTAATATCCGTAGGAAAATAGGCAAGTACCTYGTGGGGCTTTTCTTTTACTGGACATTAATTTCTCTGAAGTGCTCACATCCTTCTTGTCTAAACTTATACATTCTAGATGGATAAAGACATCTATAAAAAAGGGAATTATTTTCCAACCTCTGCCTGGCCAGTGGCCAAAGGAAGCTGTGTGATGTTCAATCTTACATTCATACAGTGTAGTGTGAAGAAGAAATGTGCAGGGGAACTTTAAGGGGCTCAATCAGCYACTCCTCAGGCTGTTTTTCAATGCTGTAACATGGAAATCATTCCCTTCAGTTAAAAAAAAATATGAATATATGTATATATGTTTTATTTTGTCCCTGTGACAGCCTCGGGRGTTGTGAGTTTGGGGTTCAGATGCTTTTTTCATGTAGAATTTCTAATGATTTCTAATGGCAGCAGGGATTCCTGAGTCTGCATCCACGATTTTAGCTGCAGGCAGGGCAACAAGGACGAGCCCTATGCTGTCAATCTGGTAATGAACAGTAATGACAGACTCTAAGCTGTCATAAGAGGATATGACCAAGCCTTGTTTGGGAATGGAGAACTCAGCCACGTCTGGTGACAGCCGGGATGACCTGAGGGGAGGGATCTGCCCACAACAAAGAGCTTGTTGCCCACTCACAAGCAAAACTGACCCCTCCACATGATGTTCCCAGCTCCTCCCACTCTCCAGCATCCCTTCTCTCTCCTGTTCCACACCAGGTGGTCAAATCTGGATTATTTTTTTTTTTTTCCTAAACATGATGTTAATTCTGTGCTCTCACTAGATCACAGCTTGCTGTGGGGGGAGGGAGAATTTTAATCCTGCTGAGATTTCCCACCCTTACAGATTCCCACAATTGCCACGGAATTGGAGCTTCCCACAGCAAGCATTGGAGCTCCTGCAGGATGGGGAGGCAGAGGTGATGTACAAGATTTGAAGTAGGAGCTTTCCTGCCCTGGGACCAGGCTGAGCACCTTCCCTGAGCAGCAGGACAAGCAGCATCCTCATTTCTGTTCAGGAAGTCACACTAAATTACAGAGCTATTGCCTTCCTCATTTAAGCAGGCACTTAATCCCAATGCTATTAAAATCTCAACATTTCCAGCTCCCCTCAGGAGCACTGAGTGGCTCTTCATGGAGCAAGCTCACACCACGCTGCTTCTTCTGTGGGGACACTGGTCAAGAGACAAATGCTGCATGGTCACTATAAATTYATATTTTACTGCCCTCATTCCCCAGGAGAGAGGCCAGAGCAGCCTGGGACAGGATCTGTGCTCCTGCTCCCTCCTGTGACAAAGAAGGTGCCACAGGAGGGCATGAGGAAAGTGAGTCATTCCTGTGATCATTAATTAATTAATGTCCTGCTGCTCCTCCAGGCAAACCAAACAGATTACMCAGGGCAGAATTGACATAAACAAGTAGAAAACTCTGCTTCTAAAGGAACTTGGGAAGGTGTTCAGTCCCAAAGCTCCCAGAGCTCTGCACAGTGATCCAGTCTGCTCTATTTCCAGGATGCTCCTGGGTGCTTGGATCCTTTCTCCCTAATGAAGGTGGGGTTCCCAGATTAAAGGATGCACAGGAATTACTCTCCCTGATGAGATAAACGCTTCTGTCTCCAAGCTGGATGGGTGAAGCTTTAGGATCTGACTAAASCACAGCCAAGGTCACTGCTTGCCCATGTGCTCCAGGGTAATCACTGCCTTGTCATCTCCAGGTTTCCAAGGAGCCGACCTTCACATCCAGAGATCTGAGGGAATCAGGACAGCACCATTCCCATGGGCAGGAACCTCCAAATTTGCAGAGAACACCTGGAATAGGGCACACAGGAGCCCCTGCTCTGCCCCACTTCCCTGTGCTTAGGAACTCTCTTTTAAAACTGTTCCAAACAGACACAGGTGCACTTTGCAAGAAAGCCACTAAGAAAAGCCAAATTTCATCTGGATTTGTGCACTTCCTTTTCTCCTAGTATTCCTTGCCTTGGATAGCAAAAGCATCCTGTCAGAATGTGGCCTTCCCAGGTGTTCCCGCTGCACCCCATCCTTGAGCCACCCCAGAGCGAAAACCTCACCAGAATTACTTAAATATTTAAATATATTACTTTAAAAAAATTAAAAATCTTCCAGTCCATCTACTCAAAGAAAAGCTGTGTGGGGGTCCCTGCTGCTTGCTCTCCCAGTCTCTCCCAGCTTTCTGTGTTGGTGGGAGAGGCAGAGCAGAGCCACTGAATGATGCTCCCCAGAGCATGGGCTGCCTGCCAAGGAGCTCTGCCAGGTGCTTGCTGCTTAAATTGCTTAATATATTGTATTAAACAAAGATTGATATCAGAACCGTGGGCTCCAGCCCTGTCTTAGGGTGTGAGCTTGTCCAGAGCACACAGCATCCCACCCCAGCCGTGCAGGGATCCATCCTGGCTCCTGAGGCAGATYCTGCTGCCCCACATTTCTCATTTTCCACCTTTCCCCAAAGGGCTGGAGGTGTYGGGTTCAGAGAGTCACTGCTCCTGAACTGACCCTCTGCAAAGGCTGGCTGTGCTTTTCACCGACCTCAGCAGGAAAACAGGTAGGGTAACCCTCTGATCTCTGGCTGCCTGCTGATGGAAAAGACCTCAAACCTCAGAGAAGGGTGCATTACCCCCAAACTCACCTTACTGAGGCTGCAGGAGGTTGAGTCACTTTGGGACTGATGGCTAAAGCCACMAACTTTGCTGTTAGTCCCCATAAAGGTGAGGTCTGTCACACTTCCAAGCGCTTCGGGCTSGGGTCCAAGCTCTAATGGCTTCATTGTTGTCGGGTTACAATGGGCTGTGATAAAATCTCCAGCTCCACAGAGCATTTCCTGGCAGGGATTCAGAGCAGGCAACACACCTCGATTCCCTGAGCTGCAGCAGCATCCCAGGCACAGCCACCAAATTCCTGCAGCATTTCCAGCATCCTGYTTGGAATGGCAAGGATGCAAAATCTGTTCATTAATAACTTGTCCTGGGCCTCTGAGTGAAGGATGATGTGCTGATGACTTGGTAAGTAAAGTGTATGAGGTCTCACAGCTACGCTGGTTTATTAATTCGCCTCRTTAATCTAATTTCCTACACTCTTTTGGGAAAGATTAAATGAATCATATGTAGGCATGAAAAAACAGCTCAAAGGGAAGAAACGTGGAGGTCTGGCACCAAAAAAAATGTCAAAATTCATTAAAAAAAAAAATTGGATCAGTGTCTGTGGCGACCAGAAGCCAAAATAACAAATATTTGTTATGAGGAGGAAAATTCCCCTCTCCTCTCTCTGTACAGGTGGGAAACCCCATGGAAACCCCACACAGGATTAAAAATGAGCAGAATTTAAAGAGCTGGGAACCACAGATTGCTGAGGGGGTTCTGTGGTACTCTCACATTTGTGCCTCTGTCCTTTTGTTTTCTCAAGTACAGATATGGCTTTGCAAGGAAAAAAAAAACAAAATTACAACATGTGAAAAGCAAAATGCTCAAACAAACCTTGTGGTAGGTCACCACAACCCTGGTAAGTCAGATGTGAGATAAACTTCCTTTGTTTACCCCATCAGTTACGTGTGTGATCAAGGCCACGCTGTATTTTCATATTTTCTGGAAGCCAAACTGGGGGAAAATTGTGCTTKTGGATTTTCAGTAATAAAAATTTTCCCAAGTCACATATTTTAACAGAAATTCTCTGAAATAAGCTGGCAGCTGTTCGCTGATGGAGAGCTTAAAGACAGGTTCCAAGTCCAATTTACCTGGTTTAAAGGTGATTGAGACACTTGACAGAGTGATGGGTTTCAGGGTTTAACCCTTAACCATACAGATGCACTGGGAAAACCTGGAGCAGGGCAGGGTTTTAGGGATTCTCCCAACCAGGGGTTAACCTTTGCGTTGTATAAACGGGAATTTACAAAAAACCCATGCAAAACATGAGAGAATAAATTTATAAGYTGAGCCTCCCTATTTTCTTCCACAAACAGGCTCCCTTTCAGCAGTTGTTATGTTTAGCTGTTTTGCATGACTGAATTTCCATTCCCTAACGGCACAAGATGTCCCAGCTTGGAACTGCCACCAGTTTGAGACTTTAAAAGGACTGCTCTCTCCTGGACTTCAGAGATTTCAAATTAAAGCTTGTCAGATAACTCCCACCCTGGTCCAAGTGACAGATCAGTAGTTTCTCTGCCTTTGCTCCAATGCAAACCCTTGGAACAACCCTCTGAAAAGCACCAGGTCCTGGGCTATCCCCACAGAATACAATTAAMAGGGTCAAGACCTGGTCACAGCTTCAGAATTTAATAATCCTTTCGTCATTATGGCACTTTAAAAGTTGTGAACTGTTTAGTTCCCCTCATTTTCCGAGAGTTTCCAGCTGAATATCTGCCTCATCTAAATGGAGAATCACTCTCATTTCTCACTCAGATGTCTCAGTGGTCATGGACCACCTCAGCTTCTGAATGTCTAGTACCTGAAAATATTTGAAGGGGACCTTTCTGAGACAGATCCTTTATCATCTGGAAATGATCCTTTATCTGTGGGTGGGGTGGAGCTTTCACCAGACCCCATATTCCAAAGCAGATTATAGGGGATTGAATGCTCAGGTGACCAACACAGTCCTGCAGGAGCAGAGGGGACAGAAGGGGACAATAACACTCCATAAACCAGTCCCCTGGCAGCCTGAGTGAGCCAGCACAGGCCATGTGGCTTCCAGATCAGTGTCCAGCCCTGCCACTGCTCCATGTGGTGACCGTGTCACCTGCCATCACGTCCCCAAAGCCTTCCAACCACCTCAGCATCCTTCTCCTTCACTCTCCCATAGCTGCCCCGCTTTCTTCCCCTAGGTTTAAACCACATTTGTTTCCTGGAACATTTTTAAGGCTTTTTCTTTGCAGAGATGAGTGTTTTCCCTGCATGAAGCCAGAAGCCTTTTGAGGGTCTGGCTGTGCAGGGCAGGAATGTATTTATTCCCAGGTGGAACTGATGTTTTCCACCATCCCCTGCCTCATGCTCGGTGTTTCTCTGAAGTTGTACCAAGCTTGGCTCTCCCACCCACCGATGAGGGATTTTAGGGTTTTCTGCTGGTTCCCTGCTGAAGCAGCAGTGGGCTGGATTTCTGGTCTGCCCAGTGAGGGGCAGGTGTGGTGCAAGGACTGTTCAGGGGGCTGCATGTGGAATTTGGGGTTAGAGGGATTGATAAAGGGTCTCAGGGAGATGCCTGGGAACATCTAACACTRCTGAGATCCCCCAAAAGGAGGTGAGCACCAGCTGCCAAATTCTAATCCTTCTAGTCCCGTAGCAGCAACCCAGTGATGAATTTTAGGGTAATTCATTTTTCTCTCTGTCCTACCCATGTAAAGTGATATACAGTTCACTAACAGAGATCTCAAACTGGAGAATTTCAACACTCCAGCAGAAGATTCAGCCCTAAGTTCGCCTCTCCCAAACACACAGCGGTGGTCAGAAGGATCATTTCCCTGCACATCATCGCGCTCTGGCAGCCGTGCATCCCGCTGCATCCACTCCTCCCTCTCCCTCTGCAATAATCAGACCTTTTCCAAAGACATTTACCAGCTCTTTCCCCGTTCAAAATCCTAAAATAATTGTCAGGAGCTATTTAAAGCCCTTCACAGCCCGGCGCACCGCGGGTACAAACAAAACCCTTCTGGGTGAGCCCAGCCCGGCTGTTTATGACAGGACACAAAAAGCTCGGTCACATTGCCCCGGGAAGCTCAGGGATTCCTGCTCATCAAGAACATGCCCGGAGCTGTGCGTGGCCAAACCCATGGATGGTGAACCTGCACTGTAAAAATCTGCCCTGGTCAGAGTAGAGCAGGTTTGGGTAATGCTGGGTCACCCTGGAAGCGTTTCCAGCTCGACTGGTGAAAATTCTTCACACAGAGCACAAGGGGAAGGTGCATCCCACAGCAGCCTGCAGGAAAAAAAAAACACAGCAGGGCTGCTCTGGGCATCTGGGCAACATCACCAGGCTTGGGATCGGGAAAACAAAGGTGTGGGAAACAGGCAAGTGTGTGAGTGAGCCATGGAGAAATCCAGCTCTGATATCCAGTGGTTCACGCCCGAATTTAACAGTGAAACAGGCTGCAAAAAGTTTTCAGATTGGAAGGGGAGTTGTAAACACAGGGAGCTTCTTGCCACAAGTACTCTACGGGGCATAAATGTCAGCAAACAGTGTTCCAAGTGGCTGTAAGGTCATTCCTATAAATAAGTCATCCTGGCCCTAAGGAGCCCTACAGAGCTTCCTGGGAAATATGCATCCTGGCAAATTGGAGCTGAAAGAGGAGACAGGTAATGAGTGCTCCTTTCAATGCTGCAGGAACGGAGAGTTTRAACAGGACCAACAATAGCTCCTCCAGTTTTTCATCTCTCTGATGAATAATGCAGGATTATTAATGAATAATCCCATGAGGGGATGGGCAGAGTGTTCCAACAAAGTGACACCGAACACCAGCGGGGCCAGGGTCACCTGTGCATCCACGGGATGAAAGCAGGGACAGACCCCCTCAACAGGAGCTGTGTTTGCACACTCAGGAGTGCTGGGGTGGATAATTCCTGGCTCTAACTGCTGTCACAGAGTGCACACTTGCAGCTCAGCCTGGATCCTGACACAGGATCCTTACGTGGATCCTTACACAGGCAATGAGGAGAAAGGAGAAATTACTGAGCCATCTGTCTGCGTGGTTGAAGGACCAGCAAAGAGGCAGCTGCTTCTTTTTTCCATGTCTGGGAATTTCTCTGCAGAAGTGGCCACGCTGCAGACACACGTGGCAAATTACACGGGACAGATCCCCAGGGCTGCGTGGGCTGGGGGTGGCTGCATGGCACACCGAGAGTAAAAACCATCCCTGCAAAGGGAAATAAGGCATGTAGGCAATCATCTGATTATATGTTGTAATATTTATGCAGCACAGAGCTCACCATGAGCTCCTCTGCAAGCAGAAGTTGCAGTGCTGAGGAGGGAAGGCATCGGGGCTGGTGCAGGCAGTGTGAGCCTTGTCTTGACTTCCGTGGCCATTACACTAAAACTGCCTGCTGTTCTTCCAGGAAGTAATTGGATTTCAAAAGAATAAMCCATAATTATTTTTTTAAAGTACTATTACGCCATCCTTATCCTAAAGCTTCTGCTGACCTCCAGCAGCACAGATCAGATCTGTGTAACACCCTTTAACCTCAACCCGCTTTAAAATATTAATCCTCATGCATGGCAYAGCATTATTATCCCTTTCCTGGGGCTGGGGAACACTTGGCAGGGAGGAGGGATGAGCTGCTGGTGCTGCAGTGAGCAAGGGGAAAGCAGGATGGAAGAAAGGATGTGCAGAGCAGAACAAGGGGTTGGGGCAGCTCCAGAGGGGTGGCACCACCCCARGGCATGGGAAGCTCAGCAAACCCATTGCAAGACTGAAATAATATCTACCCTGTTTGGGGAAAAGTAGTACCTGTGTTAAAAAATTCCTGTGGTATAATTATCTGTGCTGGTTTTGGAGTTAATGTTAAAAAAGAACTGCACTGGGATGCAAAACAACCTCTGGTTTTAATTGTTTTGCTTTGGAAAATAGAAGGGATGGAGAAGGTTTCCAAGTGAGAGAGAGCTGCACAAAGAGAGAGAACATGTGCTTCATGCTTTTTCRTAAAGGATGAAAACTGTTGATTAACTGAAAGTATGGCAGGAAGGGTTCACTGAGAACTGAAAATTATTTTCTCTCAGAACAGTTTAAATAGAGAATTTATGATCAATAGCAGTTTAGATTCTATAATGAGCTCAGCTGAAAACGGGTGGCAGACACATTCCCATCCTACGGGAGCGGGAGATGGATGAACCAACCTCCTCCCTGCCTTCCCACGTCTTCTCAAACTCTGCAACCCAGAGATGTTGCCAGTAGCAACAAAGAGCATTTCACCTGTTTGGAGCTCTCCCCCCTTTCCTTGAGCTCCTTCCTGAGCCCTGCTCCTGCTGCCCGTGGTCACCAAAGGCTCTGAGCCTCTCTCTGCCCCTGCTCTGCCTCCAGATCTGTGCCTGGAGCTCCCTGCAGGGCTGGCATGGACCTGGACAAGGTCAGGGCACAGCATTTCATGGAATCACAGAGGGTTTGGGCTGGAAGGGATCTTCAAAACCAGCTCATTCCAACCCCCTGCCATGGCAGGGACACCTCCCACTGTCCCAGGCTGCTCCCAGCCCCAATGTCCAGCCTGGCCTTGGGCACTGCCAGGGATCCAGGGCCTGCCCATTCTTTTCCCATTCTTTTCCCATTCTTTTCCCATTCTTTTCCCATTCTTTTCCCATTCTTTTCCCATTCTTTTCCCATTCTTTTCCCATTTCCCACCTAACCCTCAGTGTGAAGCCATTCCCTATGTCCTGTCCCTCCATCCCTTGTCCCCAGTCCCTCTGCAGCTCTCCTGGAGTCCTTCCAGGTATTGAAAGGGGTCCCAAGCTCTCCCCAGAGAGGTCTCCCACTCTCTCCAGGCTGAACACCCCAGCATGTCMCAATAGGGAAGGTGCTGTGCTATTGGGCATCCCAGTAAGGCCACTGGAAATCAGGAGCTCCAGGAAAATCTGAGTGAAGCTGCCCAAGGACTCAGCAGCTCATCCATCCTGCTAGCCATGAGATCAGAAAGCACCAGGTCACTCTGTGAGAACAAAAGTCCATTTATCTTTCAGCAGACACAGGCCAAGGGACATGGGTACCTTACCTTGTCCCAGCAGCCGACCTTCAGTCCTTGTGCCTTCAAACAGATCCCATTCCCTGGCCTTCAAATACTTGTCACCGTCACTGAGTGCCCTCTGAGGATTTTATTTAAATGTAGAAAACTGCAGCTGGATATTTTAGAAAATAAACMACGTTAATAGTTTAAAACATATTTTAAAAAGCCTCATTCTTWTTTACGAGTGGGTTTTGGTGATTATGCTTTGCACTGCTGCAGCCTCCCCCCGAGGGCAGGCAGCCAAAGCCTTGCTGCAGACAGCAGTTGTCAAGGCAGTCCCTGATTGAAGTGGGGGTAGGTCACGTAATGCTTTGCAGATGGCAACCAGCACATCCCATTTCCCTGGCAGATCAGCTGGCAGTGCAGCTCTGTGCACCCTGCCAGGACCCACTGCTCCTGCCAGGACCCACTGCTGCTCCTCCAGGGCTCCCCTGCTGTCCTTGTAATCCCTCAGTGATGGAGCTGTTCTGAGCTGTGCTGTTCCTCTGCACAAATGCTGACAGCAGCTCTTCCCAAGCCCAGCTTGGTTCCCCTCCAGGTGTTATCCTTGCCTAAAACATCCTGAAACTTGGATTCTGAAGGGGTGGTAAATGTGCTGATCTCCTCTTCCAGCACCTCTAAAAAGTTGTGCTTAACTTCAGTACTTCTGCATTCTCTCACCTTCCCCTGAAAAAAAAACCCAAACCTTTCTTTTTGTTGTTATTCTGAATCCATTTTTGAAATGACAACTCTGAAAGACTTGAGTCAGTGCCTTTTGTAACTGCAACTGGGAAAAAAAAAAGAGAGTATATTAAATATCTGCAGAGAAGTTTGATGAAGCAAAAAGAGCCTCAGCACAATAGCAGGTGTCAGTCTGCACGAGTATTTCTGGAAAAGGGAAAAGCACAGGGTGTTCGAATCAGAGATGGTTTGATTATCATTCCCCCCCACAATGACTGTGCAGTTGCAGCTAAGAATTATCTAAAAGTATCAGAAATTATCCTTGCCAAAACCAGTAGAAATAAAGAAAATGTAAGGCAAACCAGTGGGAGGGTCCAGCTTTGCCTTGGGCATTTCCAGGGATCCAGGGGCAGTCACAGCTTCTCTGGGCACCCTGTGCCAGGGCTTCACACCTTCACAGGGAACAATTCCTGCCCCAAATCCCATCCCTAGGAGGAAAAATCCCAGGTGATGAGGCCCTGGTTGTCCAGAGAAGCTGTGGCTGCCCCGTCTGATTTCACAGTGCCCTGAAATCAAACCCAACCATGAAACRGAAAAATTAAATCAAAACAGTTGTACTTAATGCCAAAGACATGAACAATGAAACAGAGAAAATAACATTGGAGCCAAGTGGAGAAGCCACGTGAACTCGTGGTTACCAGGGACTCGACACYGACCCAATTCCCTTCCTGAGCAGGGAATTTTCAAGGATGAGGATGAAATGAGCTGCAGTGGAGTTTCCAGGGCAGCTGGATCAGGGATTCACCCAGCTCTCCATGTGATGCTGGGTGTTACACAGTGAATTCCGGGGTTCAGGCTGTAACCTGTGCCAGCTCAGGCTGAACATCAGAGCATCCTGCATCTCTGCCTCCTCTGCTGTGGTCACTCCAGCTACAAAGGGAMTCACTGCAGGGCTGGATCTGCCACTGGGAGCTCCTGGGGTCTGCAAACCACTGTCAAAAGCCTGGGGGTTAATTCCACACCATCAGCAAACACTTGGTTTTGAAATTACCCTTCCCACACCGCTGAAGGCCCAGGCTGTGTTTTAAGCCGGCAAAATCAATCTTTTTCCTCGGGACCATCAGCACAGGAGAAATGCCCAGGATAAGCCCCATCCCCYGTCCCCATCGATTGTGCACAGAGATTCCACACAAGCTGCAGAAATGATCTCTCACTGCTCAATATTTTTTTTGTGCTTCACCTGCTTTGAATTGTGAATGTTTTGATAAATGAACTGAGAAGTTCCACAGCTTCTCTGCTCCATGGGTGAGCAGCTCAAGGGGAACTGCCTGAATTACAGGGTGATTTTTCACAGCAGTGCTCACTGAATCCCTGCTAAAGCCTCAATGCCTTTCCCTGCTCCTTTATCCTCCGCTGCTCTCACAGCAGCAAGGCACAGATGCATTATACATTTCTGGAGATGGGCTCAACAGGTAAAGTCTGAATTTGGGTATAAAAGCTTGATTTAAGGACTTCTGTCCAAAATCAATGGCTCAGCAAGCAAACATTCCCTGGTAGAAACCTGGAGAAGAGTAGTTAAAAATGGGAACAGCAGCTGTGGGCTTCATGCATCCATCCCAGGAAAGGCATTGGGGTTGGTCTCGCTGGGTTAAGATCCCTTAAATGTACCGAGCCAAAGAACTCATCTGGACATGGAAAATTCACAACCACATAAAAATGGCAGAGAGAGAGCCAACCCCACTGAGCAGCCAAGGGACTGACCAGGAACAGCAGAAACCTGCTGCTAAAATAACAGCATCAACCCCACCAAAATGCCTGGTCAGGCATTTATAAGGATGACTGGCACCTCCCTCACCCCGTTCTACCAGCACTTCTCCATCAGGGTGAGAAGTGTGAGGGCTGTGGAGCTCCAGGGGTGAGCACTCCCAGGAGCTCAGTCCCTCAGTCCCTCTGCTCAGAACATCTCCTCACCTTCTGTTCAGGGTTTTATTGTGGGGCACTTCAAAATCCAAGGCAGGATCTTGGATCAGGAGAGCCAGAGGTCTGAAATGAGCAGGAGTGTTCTCCATCCCCTCTCTGACTGTTTGCAGAGGAGGGAGGTCCCACTGTGCAGCAGTGATGCCGTGTTGGTGCAGCTGTCCCCAGTCCCAATCCCAATCCCAATCCCCAATCCCAATCCCCAATCCCACACCGTGTTCCCCATTCAAGGAGCTGCCCGTGGTTCCCCCAGGCTTTCTGTTCCCCTCAGGAGCAGGGATATTGCATTCCTCATGTTTTCTGGGATTGCAGGAACTCCATCACGGGAGCAGTGTGCAAGGGAGCTCTTCTGACACCAAAGGAGAAGGAGGGACCTGCTCAACAGCTCCTGAAACAAAGGCTCCATTTCTAGGGATCAAAACTCRMCCTTTGCATGGCTGATACACTCAMGGRAAGTTCAGCTTTCTGTYCTTCCAAGTGTCCAGGCTGCATTATTTTAACATCCCTACATGATTATTACATGGTTATATTTAGCAGGTGGCAGCTACTTCAATGTGCCCAAAGTCAGCAAAGCTTTCACCTTCCTGCACACCAAAATCTGGGATTATTGCACTGACAATGAGCTTTGAGGGGCACTTGGAAGAACAGAAAGCTGAACTTCCCGTGAGTGCATCAGCCATGCAAAGGGGGAATTTTGATCCCAAGCCAAAACATTCCACAGGATTCAAACCTCTCTGCAGGTTTAAGATAAAAACTTTTCAAGTTTTCTGTGCTGCCTCTCAGCTGSGAACTCTGACTGCTCAGGCTGGAAAGTTACAGCCACAGCATTTGGGTGATAAAATTCTGTTTAAAGAACTTTTTTTCACAAGTCCTGAGTATGAAGATTTTATTTCAGATGACTCTATTTATGGCTAAAATTTGCTATTCCTTATTAATATTACAGACCACCAATGATCCCTGCTCACAGCTACAGCAGCCTCTCGCTCTTGAAAATGTGTGAAAAATCACAAACTGGCACCAAAATTTAAGAAAAAAAAAAAAAGTTGGAACAATCCCTGTAGTGGAAATGGGACTTCTGAAGGGAAAACTTTTAGCAATAATATTTTTCCCCTTTGGAAAAAAAAAAAAGAAAAAAAAAAGCCACATTTGCCCAATCTAAAACGTTGAGCAGGAAAACAAATTTGGTAAAAGTTTTTTTAAAAGTATTGCTTATAATGGAAGAATGACAAAAATTGTGTGTTACAAAAATTTCAAAACATGTGTGTTTATTCTATTACTGACTTGTCTCTTGTGGATTTCTAGGTTTCCCTTCCTAACCCCTTTTCCAATAAAGCCAGAGGAAATAAATGCATGGAAACAAATCCACAGGAGGGGAATAACCAACTCCTCTCTTTGATAGCAGGTGAGTACTGAGAGCTCCGGTGCTGGCAGAGCTACAAGCAGGGCACAACAGGATCTCAGGGAGCTGGAAATAATTAATGCAAAGCCCTGCAGTGACCTGCAGTGCTGCAGAGCAGCAGMTTTGCCAGCCTTGGTGGCCCTGAGCTCCTTGTGCAGAGCTCAGCAGGCTCCTCTCCCTAATGAGCCTGGGAAAGGCAGGGTTTTGTTCTCTCTGGATGGTGCCTAGGGAAAAGACAAGGATGTGCAAGTTACCATCTTGTTTAAAGGTCAGAAAGAGGAAAAAACTGCTTTTTTTWAGGTGGAAAAACCTCCTCTATTTCCACTGGCACASASCCTGCTGCTGGATTTACTCCTGAGMCACCCACACCAYGAGCTGATGCGATTGTGGTGATCCCTTCTTTCCCAAAGGTAACTCYTCCTGGATCTGGCTGACCTGCTTTGACATCCATCTGCATCTGCAGGACTTGCCCTGGGAAGCTGAACCTGAAATTCTCTCAAAATAAGGAGAATCTCCTAGCCTGGAGCTCCTGTAAAGTGAGGTCTCCTGACCCTCTGCTCTTTCTGCCTTTGAATCCTCTCTGCTTCCATTAATGGGAATAACACTGCCTGTTCCCAGAGGGGATTCTACAGGTATTTTTGTTAACAGCAAAGAATTCTCCTTTTTTTTTTTATTGTCTTTTAGGAACTTCAGCAGAGATGTTGCTGTGCAACAGAAGGTTATTTACAGGGAAGAGTGAAAAGCAAGAAAACCCAAGAGTCAACAACCTGAACATTCTTACACTTGGCTCCATGAGGTGTGACAGGTGAAGCAGTGAGAGCTCTGCAGGAGCCCCCCAAGGGGAAAAATTGGGAATTTGAGCCACAGGATATTCCTGTCACTGCCCTGACCACAGGATAGATCATAGAATCCCAGAATGGTTTGGACTGGGAGGGACCCTAAAGCCCATCTCATTTACCTCCCAGGGTGCTCTCAGCCCCAATGTCCAGCCTGGCCTTGGACACTGCCAGGGATCCAGGGGCAGCCACAGCTTCTCTGGGCACCCTGTGCCAGGGCTGCCCACCCTACAGGGAACAATTCCTTCCCAATATCCATCTAAATCTCCCCCACTCCAGCTTAAACCCATTCCCCCTTTCCTGTCCCTCTAAACACTCATCCAAGGCCCCTCTCCAGCTCACTTGGAGCCCATTCAGGCACTGGAAGGTGATCAAGTACTTACCAATTTACTAATGAAACTCTAATTAAACTTCCATTTTCTTCCCAAATCCACAAGTTACAGAAGAGAGCACTGCAAAGGTACATGCAAATACCCCCATAAATCTAACATGATAGAAATGTGTGTGAAACCACTGCAATTGGAGAGAAAAGAGAAAGCCAGGGAAAGATTCTCCTTAATGGAAGTCAGAGACTAACATCTTGCAAGCTGAGGCAAACTCATGGAAGAACCAAGCAAAGCAAGTTTGTTATCAAAAAACCTTAAAATAAACCTTGCAGCACCAAAAAAAGCAAAGTTTCAGACTGATTCTAGCTACATTCAGTGCAGTCAGGAGCATCTTCCCACTTAACAGGAGTTCTTATCAGTTTGCTTGTCTTATCTCRCTGCTACACCAACAGTAACAGCTTCTCTTTACATTTTAACTCAGGACATGTCAGAGGCAGCGAAATGTCCCCAGAGATGTGAGATGTGAACYCCAAACCTGCACAGTCATGAACATGCCAAAATTAACAATGCTCGCACATCTTTCTGCCAACATATTCCATTCTGAAAGCAAAGAGAGGACTTGGAGACTCCCAGAGTGTCAATCCAAGCTAATTTCAGAAATATTTGATGATGCTTCCCTTTGTAAGCATATGKGGTAGTTCTAATCCATTGAGGCTTCCCATATGGTGATTCCTGTTCTTCTTGCTATCAACAATCAGAGGGGAAATCAGAGTAAATTTGGAAATAAAGGGAACAGTGATTCCAAGTTTCTCAGGATCAACCAGAAAATATTTCACTTTACCAGGAAAACGCCAGGATTTGGAACTGAAGGGCACAGAAGCCAATTTTCAGTAGATTTTCCTCAAGGCTGCCTCCATGTGAGAGGACACACAGCTGCTGGACCTGCTTCTGGGAATCACCAACCCAGACTTCCTGGTGTTTCACAGGAACTCCACAATTCAGGATTAAAGCTGCTCCTTTTTGCCTTCTGACAGATCACAACCCAACATCATTGTTTTTAACATGACTGTTATGAAAACTGCAAAGTCTAACCAGGTGTATTTTTGCCAGAATATTACCTGAATTTAAATATATATACATATTAATCAAGCCACACCCTTTGTTGTTATGAGTCAGAAGTTATGGTAAATGAAAATAACTGCAGATAGGCACAGGCTGGAAGGCACGATGACACACTTGTTCCACCTGCATGGTGCACAGAAAACCAAGCAGAACTTTTAATATTTTTTGTTAAATAACCCCAGAATTCAAGATTCTTGTATAAACATGAGCACACGTGTCAGGCCCCCTCTACCACATCCCCTCAGTCCCACAAACAGCCCAGCCCTTTTGAGCTGCATTTCTACTCCCCAGCGAGCTCTTCTACCAACGTGGAACCTGACAAGTATTAAAATCTATGTTAGGATTAAATAAGATTTTATTGTCACATTGAACTGCTTTGTCAAGAGATGTACATTTTGCAGGTTTCTGTGCAGAATAAAAATAAAGACGGTGGCTGCCAACCTGTCAATTCTGATTCCAGCATCCACACGTTCACACCTGAGCCACAGGTGCTCACAGGTGGTGACTCCACAGCAAGGTCTCTGTTCCAGGGATTGCAACACTCCAAGACAAAAAWCCATCAAATTAAGGCTAATGAGAACAATGTAAAATAGTTAAAACCAGAGCGCTGGATGTTTAAAGGTGGAAACACTCGGTAGAYGAGTGGTAATTTTAACATCTCATTTTTCCCAAAGTTATTTTGCTCAATTTAGTACAGGTAAGGAGAGGGTAATGAACAGACTTCTGCCTATGGATATGATCCAAAAGACCWAAATTTCAGTGTGTAAATTTAAAAWTTTTAAGTGACTGCTTTGCTGTTCTGGGTGTAAACCAAAGAAGTGGCTATTGACACCTCAAAGTGATAAATGCTGCAGATAACCTCATCTTAAAATGTGTATTTTCTCATTTACACATCAGGGATAAAGTCCAATAATACAAACTTCTTAGTGGCACAATTTCACATATTTTGGGCAACGTTAGCATACAAGCAGTATTTAAATAAAAGTAAGTGCATCCAAACATGAAATTCCCTAAATATACCACACTTCATTTATCCCAAACGGCAGTTTTCTGACAAGAGCTGTWATTCAAATTAAAATAATCATTTACATGTTTCACCCAGAGGAAAAGAGGTAATAAACCCAGGGGACTCTCCAAACAATCTTCTCCTACCCTATCCCCTATGTATTACATAAAATAACTCATCTAGAAGCGTAAATCCAATACTCAGATGCAAATAAAATGGAAACAGCAGTCTCTGATGTTTGTAATTTGCAGACTCCAAAGTCCAATCATGATGGAATTTACTACTTCTGTCGGTCATTTACTCCTGTATGTGCACTTCATATTTATGCTAAAAGAACACATGAGACAATAAATGAGGCTAGTGTGGCGTAAAGTCATTGTAAACCCAGTGAAACCAGAATAATTCTATTTATGACATTCATCTGGATGATTTACCAGGCATCCCACCCCCCAACACCCTTTACAGAAAAAAAGGCAACCATCAGTTGAAGTGAGACACATTCTGCTAATAAAAAAGGTCAAACCAAACCCCTCCTCTGATGAGGGCATGCCCACAGAAAGAGGGTGACCACATCTTTTCCAATCAGGCTTCTCAGAATTATCAAAATTTCTTTGCTTGCAAAGGCCAATTTGGCTTACCATAGAAAGCTATTTTGAAGGCGGCTGATATATTTATTCCCTTTCAAAAATTAAAATTCAAGGCATGATAGTGCAAGAGGTAAGTTTTGATTTGAGAACATTATCTGTAGACTAACTGTGCTTAATTACTACATCCCAATTTATTGTCTTAAAGAAAATATGGCAACAAAAGCTACAAGATCTCTATAAATTTCATTTTGCCTAAATTTACCAGTACATCCATGAACCTCATCAGTATTAGTACAACTTGATTATCCTAATGATTCCATTATAAAACTTGCAAAATGTATCACAAGGTGAATAAACCATCTAGTGCAAGTCTTCTACATTTTGTGTGCACAGTAATCCTGTGTAGTTCATTTCCTCCGGGTTAAATCCCCAAAATCTCTCGGTAACAATTATGAAAAAACAGTGTCACGTGGATTTTTTTTTTTGTTTTCCCCCCTATCAAATCTGAGAAGTTTGAGTGTTCCTGGAATCACCATCGGGATGTGCTGAAGGTCGTGACTCCCTTGTCTGTGAGTATTCACTGTCAGATGATTCTGTGGGTTCAAGCAAATTCTCATAATCACTGTCTTCTGATTCATCAACATTGTCACCGAGCGCTCTTTGGGAAGATGGCATGGATGCTCCATTACCAGAATATTTCAATCCTGCACTTGTGGGAACATAACTGGAAGATCCTACTGCCTGAGGCCGAGGCATGAAGACACTGCTCTCCAGGAGCCCGGGGCTGACAGAACTGTCTTGAGTGGTTGTGTTGAAATCCGAGTATGGCGGGGGAGGATCAGACACATCCGAGTCTTCGAGTGTGCAGCCTTCCACAGCAAACCCAGTGTAGGACATTCGTGGAACAAACATGGGCTCCAAGTTATCTGTTGGCATTTGCCTGCTTAAAATKGCCTGCTGCATTCCTGCAAAGCAAAGAACAGGGGGGTATTTAATGCTTTCTTGGCAATGGGCTCCATATACCCACCTTGCCCACCCAGCCCTGTCCTCTCTTCTTACTTTCTGTTTGTTATCAAATGTTCATCCCTGGCATTGTTTTCCAGCTCCAGCACTGGATCCTGTCCCCTCTGCACTACTCATCTTTCATAMTTCTGATTTTAGGCTTATAGAGACATCAATACACTGTCCCCAACTATCACATCAAATCTTGCCTAACACTGCACCCTGCTCTTTGAGCATGACAAACTTCCCTAAATTTAGCAGTGCAGCCATGAACCTCATCAGGATCAGCACAGCTCAGTTATCCCAGTGATCCCATTTCAAATCCAAAATGAGTCAGAAAGCAAATAAACTATCCAAGTGCAAGCATGCTACACTTTCATGGGCACAGTCATCCTGTACAGATCATTTCCTCCAGTTTAAGCTCCCAAAAAACACAGCTACAGGATGTTTCCATAGCCTGCTGCTGTTTCCACCTCATTTTTTCTCACTATTTTTCAGGGTTCAACCTGCCTGCTCCTCTCCACATGTGTCTTGATCAGTACAACTCACATCACTTTTCATCCATGATAACTCATATTTGATATTACATCTTAAAAATATCWCTTTGTACTTTCTCTTCCAATGCCCCTTGTGCTAGGGATAACCTCATGAACACCTGCAAAGAAGTCACCATGTGTTCTTCCCTCAAATTATTATTTAAAAAYTGCACTCACATTAAAAATCTAAACAATGGAATTACAACTGGGAGGAATTACAGCAGGGAGGAATTACARGAATGTGAAAGTCATCTTAAATGAGCTGATTTGGAAAATAATTTAGGGAAGACATGCACAAAAATAATGAACTGCAAAAGCTGCAAAATGAGGAACACTTGCRCCCTTCTGCAGAAAAGAAACTTGATTTATGTAAACTATAAGTATCAATATACATGAGGTGTGCTCAGCTATGGAGGTACAGGTATGTATTATTTTACTGTAGCTGTTAAAAATCCAACCAGAATATATGTAACTGAACACCACAGTTCAAAAAATAGGGAAAACTGGAAAAACTCTACAAAACAAAAGGGCTCATCAGAGATCTAAAACATAAGAAAGGCTGGAATAACTGGGATCAGCAGGGAAGGCTGAGGAGAGTGTTTCATCCTTCAAATGTGCCTAAGAGGCTGCTGCAGAGAGGTAAGTTAGTGTACACTAGRCACAAGGAAAAATGTCCTGGTGGGAACACTGTACTGTTTTGTTAAACACTGGGAGAGACTGAAGTTTTTGCCTGGTTCCTAAGGGGTTATTAACCAACAAACCTGCCAGAGTTGCACTGGCATGTGTAAGGTGATGGACACAATGGGATCAGCTCTATTTACTGTTTCCCTACATTTCTGGAGAAACCCCAAATGGAGGGTGAAGAGTTCCTTGAACCAAGTCACTGAGATGTCTGTTGGTAATAAAAGGAGAATATTYCCTCAAGTGGCCATATAACAGCACTCCATTTCTGGGACACAACAGGAAAACTTCAGTGAAAGATTTCCTGGGATCTGGGAAGTGCACAGCACTCACCAAACCCTGGAACATCCTGCTACATGTACARAACTATTTCAGGATATGGCAGCTAAAGTCTCAACTGCCTTTTACTCTGGACTGTTTAAGGCATAACCTGATAACCCAAAGTTTGTAAGAACACCAAGCTCTCACACAACACTCACACAGGAATTGGAATCAAACGCTGCCTTTTCCTCACTAAAACCAAGAAAATTCTCCCAACATTGAGCAAGTGAGGGAACAGAAGGCCAGATTCAGTAATTAACTACTCACATCTAAAAATACTGCAGAGCTCCACGCTGCATGTTTTCTTGTTTCAGCCCTCTCACATGATTATCTGCTCTGGCACAAATTCTCAGTCCAGCATTTGCATCTCCCTGGTAGTACCCAGAGCTGAGCACTAACTGCTCTTCCTCCTCCTCCTCTTCCTCCTCCCCCAGCTCTTCCCATCTGTGCTGGGATCAGCTCCAGCCACAGTAAATACCCACCTCTGCTTCCCCATAGTAGCAGCTCCCTGCCTACTTCATCTACAGCCAAGCAGGAAACAGCAGTGACTCATTTACTTCCACCTTTTAAATGGTCTTGGGCTAATCCTGGCTCTTTTCCCTTATCTTTGAGGTTCAGAGAAAGAAGAACTTGGGCTGACAGATCAAACTGTGCTCTAAAGTGCTCATGTGATACCAGTAGCTTGGCTGCCTGRTGAAAATTAAAATACCAGTCATAGCAGCAGCAGGCCCATTGCAGAGTTTAGGGTGTTCACCMACCTAAACCAACTTTTAGCATCAGGCACAGCTTAAGGTAACAGGAAAAACAATTTTTGTAACTAAAATGGCAACATTTGGTTATTTTCTTATCATTTCAAAACATGGATAAAAAGAGGCAGTGTTTGCTGAAATATGTAATTTGCGTATGAATTATTTAGGTTTTCATTTTACTCCCCATTTGCCTATTCTCTGCTCTACTCTCTACCTTCATTCTTCCCTTGCACTCACAAATTCAATGAGATCAGCAATGCCTCTTTGAAAAGAACCAAGTGCTTCACAAAACTCATCTACTGCTAACCACAGTCTCCTGAGGCCACACTCAATTTTTAGGAAGGATGGACAGTGTGGCAACCAGCCAACTACGCTCACACAGCAAGTCTCACTCACTCAGGAAATTATGGAGCAAACACCTAAAAGATTTAGTTCAACATTAGAAAATGGTATTCCAATGTTAAACATGTTTGCCATTAAGTCAGCAAAAGAGAGTGGGAATAAACATTTTATAAAACCATGGATACCTCCTGGCCTGTAAACACAGTACCCCCATTTCTTTCCTTCAGAAGGAATCTCTTCACTGTCTAGATTTGTTTTTTCCACTTTTCCTTTCCTACAGCTCATCTTTTCCTGTGTTATTTCCAGAACTGACTTGCTCATTCTTTCTCTACAGTGTTGTCTCTCCYGTTTTTTAAGCTTGCTAACACAGGATGACTCCAACAGAAATACCTGCAACACACACTTTCACAGCTCAGGTGTCATTCAAAACAAATCCATCACATGCCCTTCCCAATGTGGTATTTCTTCCCATGAGTTATCACCAATACAACAATTTTTAACTCCATTAAGCCTTTTGTCCTCACAGCATTTGCTTCTGAGGGAAGAAAAGGTAATTATAAGACAACTTACTTATTTCTTGTTCTTTTTCATTCTTCTTTTGTGCTATTTGCCTTTTCAACTTGTTTACATCAGCTTGAAAAGATTCGACAACACGTTCACTTTTTTCTACATCTATACATACTGCCTGGGAGAAAAACATAAGATATGCTAAGACTGGGCAAAAATATAGGAAATAGTTTCAGGACAACATTTATAAAGCTACTACCAGACAAGAAGCCATTGAAGCACAAAACTAAGAACAGAATTTAACTGCAGCAGTGATATTCAACCTCAAGATTGTTTTTTTACTGGCTGTTGCTGCGTTATAGGAAAAACATTTCCAAGTAATTCATCATGACAGAAGATTTGTAATAAGATCTGAAGCTGGTTAGTGTCCCATTTCTGGAAGTGTTCAGGATGGATGAGGCTTGAAGCAATCTGGGATAGTGGAAGATGTCCCTGCCCATGGCAGGAGGTAGAATGAGATGACTTTTAAGGTCCCTTCCCACCAAAACCATTGTTTTGTGATTCTATGAAATTAAGCATTGGTCATGCTCATTAATCATGATCAGTTTTGAAGAGAACACTTCTGGGGATGATGACTCCACCATTGCCCTGAACAGCCTGTTCCCACGCCTGACARCCCTCTCAGTGACAAAATTGTTCCTAATCTCCAACATAAACCACCCTGGTGCAACTTGAAGTGGTTTCAAGCGGTTACCTGGGAGAAGAGAGCAATAATGTCTCCCTTCATCCTCCTTTCCTCCAGGTTCAAGAATCCCATTTCCATTTTTCCAGACAGTAATTCAAATGACAGCAGGAGCACAAAGGATAGCCATGTTCTTGGCAAGAACAGCATTACAGAATAATCCATTAGCTAATGGATTCATCTCTGAAGATACATTTTCCTGTCCCCTGAAGCTGCCATGCCAAGTGTCTGCCTTACCCACCTTTCAAAGAAGGCTGGAAGCAGCAACTTCCCAGTGAGAAAGAGCAGCTCCCCACTGTGCAGGCAGGGTCAGAGGATGGTTGGAGGGATTCCTGCCTTGTTCCCTGCTCCAGGAGCCAACCAGCAGAGCTGAGCTGGAGCAGAGACACTAATCCCCCCAGGGCAGATGCAAAGGGAAAGCCTGGGAACAAGCTGTGACTGCAGCACAATTAGCAGATGTGTGAGCTCCCGGGGCTGCACAGCTCCACTGCTCTTCACACAGGACAAGCTGTGAACTGACAAGCTCACAATGAGCAGAGCTGACACTCCAGGCATTTTCAGATGCTTTGGCACATTTGGAGCAGGATTCACTCATGCTCCACACAAAATGTTCACAAGTTTTAACTAACAGATGGTGCTCTGCTCATGCTCTATACCCAGAGCCAGGAGTCATTTTTAAACCTCTGCAAATCCCTACAGCCTTCAGCAGGGCTTCTCTTCACTGCTAACTCTTAAAAATGACAAAAAACACTTCCCATAAATCACTAAGTATTAAATAATTTACTTGCAAAGGGGAAAAGATTGATGATATTCGCACCAACCACTTGCACAGAAGCCACTTCAAATGCTCACATTAAAAAGAAAACGAAACATTTAATTTTAAAGTCAGACTTATTTTCCTACAGTTCATGATAATTGTTTATGAGCCCTAGAAATCTCCATCTCTTCCACTCCTGGTTTAACCAAAGGATGAATAAAAATGCCACACACATACATCCCAGGCAGTATGGAGTAAAGGATGTTACCTGTACTTTTTCCTGAAGTGCATTATAAACCTGATATATAGCCCTGATGTCCTTCATCACTCCATCTTTGTCAAAAAAATCAGTACTAAAAATGAAAGCAAAGCAGAAATCATTAGTTAGAAAAGATAACAAAGGTTTCTAGCTCATGCTGTCTTTGAACAGCTGTTAAGCAGTCTATCACTGTATTTTAAAATGTATTTTATTGCTAAATATGCTATTTTAGCAATAATATATTGCTAAGAGTATACCATACTGTCAAGAACGAAAAATTTGGACAGCAGTATGTTCAATACCAAAATTCCTTCTGGAACAATAAAGACTCATTTGAATGAGATTTAACTTGTGCCAAAATCTTTAAGCTTGTATAATTTCATTGTTAACAGTCAGAAAAGCTACTCTGAATTTATGGCATTTAATTGAACATACTTAAGAAAAACAACGAGACTTCAATGCTTCTGAGTTCAAGTTTTAAACCAAGCTTGCACACAGAATTCCTTAGGGAGGTGGGTTGTGGGTGGAAATCAAGTCAGAAGCATCCAGCCAGCAGGGCCCCAGCATGGACTGGCCACACCAATTCTGCTTTTCTGGAGTAAAAAAGATTCAATTCTAAGCAGGAAAAAAGCACACTAGGAACTGACCACTCTCCTCCAGATGCAGTTTTTTGCTGCTCAATATGCACATTTGAGTATTGTCTGGGAATACAGAGTTAGAACTTCATGACTACTTTATTTACAAAGCAAAGTCCTTACCCGTGTTCCTTAATAACTTTGGCATAATTCTGAGAAGTATTTGGCACTGAAGAAACTTTGTATTCCTGTTGACTAGTGTTGCCTAGATTAGGAATAGTAAGTGACACCCTTTGATTATACCTGCAGAGAAAGTTTAGAAAGATTTCTTAATTCATTTTTCAAAGATTCTTTATAAAAGCATTGACATTATCTCATCCCTCTGATAATCCAAACCCATCTAATTTTAATGTTTTTGCATGAAGTTTGTTGTAAAAGTTGTTGAATATTACAAGCTGTGTTCAAAACAAATGCAGGATCAAAAACTATCTTAGTACAGAGCCATTTCCACACCTCTTARAACCTATGAAATAGGCACTCAAACTACCAGAGATACATTCAGATCCTCTATAAAAAACAGGGTATTGACATCTGATACCTCTTAAAATGGATCTTTTTTTTATCTGATGATTTAAATTGAGACTGAGAAGAATTTTTCCTCACTTCAACTTTAATTAATAAATTATTTGCACAAGAGAAAATGGCTGTTACTGCTAACAAGTTTGCCCCAAGCCATCACTGGTCAAACGCAAACCCTTCTTCAAGTACAACTGTACAAACTCCTAAATAGTTTAAAGAAYAGCAGGAAGAAGCAGAACAAAGAATGAGGACTGGTTCATTCAGTTTTCTTACCTTCGGTTTGGTCTAAAAAGCACATATTCTAAAGCATGTGTTGAGTTATTTGCAGTGGAAATGAAGCTGAAGAGAAGGAAGACAAGATCAGGCACTCCAAGGATGTGTGTCAGCTGTTTATGAATGATGTGCTCTCTATATGACATCTGCTGCTGGGTGTTTCTCCTAAATCTGTACCATCCAATAACGTTCTGTAATCAAAGTACATTAGAAAAAAAAAGACACAGATTTACCTTGTGAGAATAAAGGGGCTAAAACTGTGGTATCACAATTACMCAAAAGCTTCATGACAATGAAATTCCTCAAGATTTGAGTTTGAGAGGGTCAATACAGCCCTACATTTTTGGTCACCTGCACTGAAACCCTTTGCATTCCTTCAGGGAAATTAGACATTGCCCCCAGTTTAATCTAAGCACCACAAATCCAACAACTTCTGTATGGGATAAGCCCTGGATCAAAACAAACTATGAGATTTGGGGAGGAAAGTATTTATTCTAGTTAACTACCTTGGGTTTTTTTGGTTTTTTTTTTTTTCCTAAACCACTCTTTCCAGTGCCTACAAAAGAAAGAAAAGATAGAAAACTTACTTTTCTTCGGTCTTTGAGAATTCTGTCCAAGCTCTCCTCATTAACTTTGCCTGCRTAGTCATAAAAGCTTGAACAAAAAGGAAGAGAGAAAGGTGGGTGCACAGTTTACAAACACACACTATAAAGTGTTCTTCACGTAGATGGTATTCTAGACAATGCAAAGCAATTTTCAGAGTTTTACTTTTACCAACAGAAATGCACTGTGTAATTTTACTTTGACCACCATTCTGTAAAACCCTGCTTTGATAATCAGAAGCCTACCAGCCCAGAAGAAATGAAAGCAGGGCCATTTTACATGAAACTCCAAATCCATTTCTTGAGCTCCAAACCTGCAATTACACCCACATGTTTGGACCCTTGAAGCCAAAAGAGTCAGCAATAATTTAATGTATCATGGTCTTTCCACATGATTCTGCTTCCACAGCTGAGGCCCAAATCCTTACATGTTGTTATTTTGTGGACATGACAGATTTAGGAATTAATAAATCTACCTACACAGTCAGGTTTAGAAATTCAGGTAGATCAGAGTGCATGATAAAAGGGAAAACATTTGGAAAAGATTCTCCTTGGACTTTTTCAAGAGCTGATATCACTAACACCTAAAGCAGTGCAGGAAAACACTCTGCTTTAGGGGTATATGACCTCAATTTTGAGCTGGGAAACAGTAAAAACCCAACAAAACCTGAGCTCAGTATTTGGCTGGTAAATAAAGGTGGAAATACTATTTGCTTCAAGGTGTAAGTTATTGAGAAAATTCAGACTACAACCAATGACTAATATGAGACACTGTGTCATATTTGCATAGTCTTTTCAGTTCATTATTGCAATATTTATTCGTACATCCTGGTTAGCAATGGATATCCAACTCTTTCTCTGTCTGTGCTTTATGGGAATAATCAACACCATGCTCTGGYCCTGATAAAAAGCGTATGAGCAGTGAGAGTTTCTGGTGCTCTGCAGTAAATGAATTCATCAGCTTTCTTGAACAGCAGCACACAGTGAGATCCTGCCTGCTCCCCTTCCTCCATCAGCTCTGGCACTAACAACCAATTCCTTGCCTGGGGGAAGCAGGGAACGTGATCCGTTTGGATATGTGCTGCACAAAGCATCCCTGGGATCCAGAAGGAGCTGACCAGACACTGGGATATTATCTCCATGTGTGCAGTCTGCAGCATTTAAATCACTGGGTTAAGAGTACACTCTCTGTAATTATCAGCCAGCAAGTGACTGACTGCAGCTTTTCTCTTTAATGCAACCAATGTCAATCATAATGTCTGAGCTACTGTGTCTTCTTAATTGGCTGGAAATCTCTCAAGACAAGAGGAGATTAATTGGGAACTCCTTCTCAAAAGGAATTCTAGACGGCGCTTTAGAAGCCATCACTGTGGAACAAGTGAAGACTACAGAGAAAATCTACATGYAAATAGATGGATGCTGTTAAATAGAATATATTAGCCCCATATTTAATTTAAATTCTGGAGTTCAGGAGATCAGATGGCAAAAATAATTAGGAAGCTGAAAGTTTCAGATTAATTAGTTGGTGYGGGTGTGTACCACTAAATACAAACCAACTTGTTAACCCAGCAAGTTACCAGGGTTAGGGCACACAACGGGTGCTGTGACCCACCAGGCCCAGGCAGAGCCACCCTAAGACTACAATAATTTAAATTGATTTTGACATTCATCCTTATCATCAGAGTGATGTGAGCTGACCTGACTACTATCCTATCTCAGCCTGTTAAACAAAATGGAAATCCAARCAGAGAGAGAAATAAACCCCTTTCAAGCTGCTACTAAAACCGTCAACTCCCACTTTCATTGTCATGGTTGGTGCCACTTCCATGTGYTGCTGTAATACCATCAGATGAGCAAACACTGGCAGGGATATTTGAAATGCTAATWTATTGCAGGGAGCTCCCTATTTTTATATTCTGCAGTCAACACAGCAAGACAACAAAAAAGCTTACCTAAAGAGTTTTGAACAAGGCTCATGGTTATGGATTTCTGCAACAACAAACAAACAAACAAAAAAAAAGTGACATATGTCAAACTGCTCCAGGCAAAGAGAAATTACAGTGGCATATCTTGCATGAGCTTTCCACATCAGAGCCACTGAGCAAGAAACATTCATGTCAGACCACACACTGCCCTTAATGTCTCAACAACACTTGATGACACAGCACCATACCCAGAAAACTGGCTTCACTTTTTAATTTCTCACTTTACATAGAAAAATATTTTAATAAGCAAGGCATACACTTGCTCAGATACACAGGAATTTATCTGAGCCTCAAATACACTTTTGATACTATGTTATAGTTGCAAGCTCCTCACAAAGGCATTTCAGATTTTTGTTTTCTTTCTGTTATGCCTTTCCACAACAGTTTAYTTCAATTCATATACATTGTTTCTCACAGCAGCAATGAAGAAAAAAAGGGACGGGGAAGGGAAGCACTGAAAYACTACACATTGGAGTGTTTAAAGAGGCAAGACAAACAATCTCTAATGAGAAAAGGGGTTAAAAGCAATTTCAAAACATTTAGTTGCACTTTATAATTCTGTTATATGAAACATTAAAAAGTCAGAGCAGTGTTTTTTCACTGAAAGGTTGTAATAAATACTAGGACGCTTATTCAATCAGCACATGTTGTAACATGTCAGTAATCTCAGAGAAGTGTGAGGAAAGAGTAAAAATCCAATCCACATCATCTTTCCAACATCAAGCACAACTGATTTTTTTAGGGGCTTGGAGCAACCTGCTCTAGTGGAAGGTGCTCCTGGCCATGGCACAGGGTGGAACTGGATGGGTTTCAAGGTCCTTTCYAACCCAAACCATCCTGGGATTCTGTGATGACACAGCACAAACATTTCCAGCTCCTCCACCAGAACCCCACTGGAGTGTTTAGCAATAACTTTGTTGAGGCTCTGCCTCCGTGCAGTGACTCACCACCTGCTGCTCTGGCAGCCAYGGGCTGCTCAGGGTTGCCATCTCAGCAGAGGCACCAGCGGATGGATCACAACTCCCAAGAACAGCAGACAGAACACACTCACATCTCAGCACATTTGGTGTCTATCAAAACAAGGCCCTGAGCATCCATTCCAGGCACACTGCCTGAGAAACTGCACATTCTCACTGGCAAGAACTGCTCAGGATGCTGCTGTTAGAGTTACTGACTTCCTTTATTTGAWATAAAATTGTATCAACCCTAATATTTTCACACCATCAAACAGGAATCTGTGGAAACAATCTGCTAACATAGCCTGTAAGCACAATTACTCCAGCTCAGATCAATTCCTTTCCAGCAAATATACTGACTGCMACAACATTCTTGATTCTTGGATTCTGATCTTGCAACASAGTCCCTGTGTTTTGAAAAACAGGAAGCAAGAAGCYGCCTGCTCAGATCACATGAAGCAGCCAACATTTTAAATTTAAGGTYTACACATACATATATATAYRTAGTTCACATACTMTGTACAYAATTWTATACKCAAACATCACCACTAAAGAGACCCAAAAGAAGCATAACACTCATCTGTGACAACAGTGCCACAAAACTGTCAATCTTGTGAGCTGAACTGGGAGTTCAAGGGTTAATGTTGATGAATAAATATTGAAGTTAAAATGGCAAGCAAAAAAATATCCAGAAGATCCCCAGGAGTGGGTGATTTCCATTTKCATAACGTAACTGTAACCAATAATATGACAAAGCAGTGATCCTAAAGGGGAGCAATTTTTAACCCCACAAACACTTGGTTTAGGAAACCAGGCCAAGGCTGCAGCTGGTGACATCACTGCCAACAACAACCAAGATCAGTGAGCACTGAAGAGCAAGGTCYAATTCAAAAACTTAAAGAAGTGACTGCCTCTCTCAGTTATGTCTGAACACCCATAGCCATCAGCAACATTCTGATACAAAAAATACYACGCCTTTATTTTCCATAATTTAGCTCATAATTAAGTGACACTTCACACTCAATTTACCACCCAAATTCTCTTATGAATAACCAGAACAGAAAACTACTCAACCTTCTGGAGTCCAGAGCACAAAACCATCMCCACTCCAAGGTGGGAAGTCTCTTGAGATGTAACATGGTAGCACTCCACACGTTCATAGATCACCTGTTCTGTGTCAGAGTAACATCTGAGAGTCAATCCAAAGCTGTTTGTGTATTCCTTGAGCCTTATGCACACCCTGCTTTGTTATCTGGGATCACACTCGCAAAGCCAGACATGGACATGCTTGGGTTTTTAAGAACGTTTAAATCTATTTTAACAGCTGGTYATATATACAGAAGCCAAAAGGCAGCTTCTTTCAGGGCTCTCCTATTTTCTATAAACCAAACATGCAATAGYTTCTCACTCATGTCTAAAAAAATCTGCTTCAACCAGCACTTAGAAGCAAGATCTTTGATCTTGGTTCGCTTTTCACAACAGATCAGCTTTACAGAACTTGTGCTTATCAATAAATTGTCTGACAAGTATTCCTTGTCCAGTCCTGCTGTGACAGTTTATGATGTTACCAACTCCCAGTCATCCATCCAAACCTGCTACTGAAAATCAGTCCCTTTCAGCATCAGCAAATCAAGCAATGGACTCATTTTATTTTGAGCACATGCTGTATTTAGGCAACTGTATCAAGCAGGAAACCCCCCACAGTAATTTCTCCATCATGGAATGCAGATAAATGTCTTCAATAAACGATCTTTCCTCTATAAAAGGAGATGCATAAAATCCCCTGTAACTTGCAAGGATTTGTTTCCCTTCCTCACTTCTCAACCACAAACACAGACACTGTGGCAAACGTGATCCTGAAAGTCTGACAACACCCTGTGATCATCTCACAAGTGAAGTAACTCTTAATGAAATCTCCTGAAAACTTGAAACCTGAGCAGTGTCTGTTTCAGAATGTCTCAAAGTTACATCACTTACCAATCACTTGTAGAAATTCAGTGTTGCTGATCTGTGAATCACTAATGCTAAAAGTCTCTTCTTGCCTCACCTCTCCCAGCAGAAATCCTTCCTGCAATTTTAAAAGAAGAGTTTAAAAATAGAAAAAAAAAATTCCACTATAAGCACTTATTTACTGTAACTTTCTTAGCTTGAAACTGAAATAAAGATGAAGTTTGAAAGACACATCTGAGSTGGGTATAACCTGCCCTGAGCCCTTATCAAAACTGGTTTTCTGCTTTGCCAACATTCTTCTACAATGCTAMAGGGATGGGCTGTACAAAAGGAATATTTTACACACAACTTACATAAGGCAAACACATCACAAAAGGGAGGGTTCTGCCCCAGCCCCAGCTACAGGG
Organism: Malurus melanocephalus; assembly: GCF_030028575.1. Taxonomy (NCBI): domain Eukaryota; kingdom Metazoa; phylum Chordata; class Aves; order Passeriformes; family Maluridae; genus Malurus; species Malurus melanocephalus. The sequence continues at coordinate 377,865 of NW_026623730.1, read as the reverse complement.
GAAAAGGAGGAGCCCTGAGCATGACAGTGCTTTGCTCCTGCAAAGCCAGGGTAAGTAGAGTTTATACCTGCAGGGACTTACACAAATTTTAGTGTGGAGACTAGGCTGGACCCTAAAAAACATCATGGATTGTAAAACCCAGAAGGCAATTTAAAACTAAGGCAATTTAAAGGTAAATTCATTTATTCTCCATCCCTACCCAAAATGAGGAAGGAGACTGAGCTGGAATCAGCAGGTTTTGGCACAAGGTGCAGCGAAAAAGAGCAAGCTCAGGCTAAAAATGTGCCAGCAAAACCGAGGGATTCGGGAACASCCGGCTCTGCACTGCGCCCGTGGTCAGTCGCAGCTGCTGGAAAACCACTGACGGAGCTTTTACAGGCGCATTTTCCACCCACAACCAGTATCCCGCGGGAGCCCCACCCCGCGGGGAGCAGCCCGGACACCCCACATTCCAGCCGGGCACTCTACAATCCGGGGAACAGTCCGAMCACACCACATCCCCAAGGGAGCACTGCAGGCATCCCACATCCTGGGGGGGAGCATCCCGGAGACCCCACATCGCGCTCAGACAGCCCACATCCCGCCCAGACTGCCYACATCCCGCGGGGAGCAGCCTGGACACCCCAAACGCCGGGAGAAGCGCCTCGGGCACCCCACAGTCCAGGGAGCAGCCGGGACATCCCACATTGTACCCGGGAGAGAACAACCCAGGCATTCCACATCCCGGGCACCCCGCGGAGCATCCCGGCCGCTCCACACACCGGACACCCCGCATCCCGCCCGGACACCCCGCATCCCGCCCCGCTGTGTCTGTCTGGGGCCGCCCCCGCCCGCTGTGACCCGCGGCCGGGCCCCACCGGCGGCGGCGCGGCCCGGCAGCCTCGCAGCGCAGCCGCCAGTCGGAGTGCRGTGTGAGGGAGCCCCGCGGGACCGGGGCGGCGGCAGGGGACACGTACGTGGTCGGCGCTGCTGTTGGCGCTGCAGTAGCACACGGAGCTGAAGGTGTAGCCGGAGATGGACGCCGCCATGACGGACACACCGCCGCCACCGGCAGGGCGCAAGCGCGCCGGACGCACGCCCGCTTCCGGCGGCGGCGCGGGGCATCATGGGGAGTGTAGTCCCGGGGGGAAGCGGGGTACCCGAACGGGAAGGATGAGAGCTGTGCGAGCGAGACATTGGAGCTCTGAGTGAGGAACAGACCTCCGAGACCACCGAGCCCAAACTGTGACCGATCACCACCTTG
>NW_026623730.1:360185-374732 GCF_030028575.1 Malurus melanocephalus | reverse complement strand
GAAGCCATTCCCTGTGTCCTGTCCCTCCATCCCTTGTCCCCAGTCCCTCTCCAGCTCTCCTGGAGCCCCTTTAGGCACTGGAAGGGGCTCTGAGGTCTCCCTGGAGCCTTCTCTTCTCCAGGTGAACATTCCCAGCTCTCCCAGCCCTTGGAGCATCTCCATGGCCTTCTCTGGACTTGTCCCCAYGTGTTAATGTCMTTCCTGTGCTGRGCACCAGRGCYTCACCACTCTCACAATCAACAATTTTTTCGAACCATCTAGCCTAGATTTCCTCTCTTTCAGTTGTTCTTTCCCTCCCTCTTTGATCTAAACATTTCCCAGTGTTAATTATCATATCCTCTCTTCTCTACTCCCCCAACTTCAGCTGGGATGCTGCATATGAAAGAGAGCTGCAAACTTTTCAAGACATTGGAGATGCCGGGGAAATCTGGTAAATAAAATAACTCCTGCAGAGTCTTTCTGTAGTTTCTTTACCAAGATAAGCATTGCAAAACCACAGCCAGCAATTCAGTGGGTTGCTGACAAAATGATGGGGAGTTTTACCACCGAAACCAGCAGTTCCTCTCTTGCCCAATTTCACAGTGCAGATTTCTCAGCTGCACTTGGACAAGTGTCATCACACAGAAATTGAGATGGTAATTGAGGTGGATGTTACTGACAAATTTGCTTTTTATTCCTGACCTCAGGTTTAACTATACAAATTGCTCCCACTGCTGACTTTTTTAATATATGGACAATTTCACCTCCCAGTGTTGGTGTTTCAGTGWATTTTAAGGCTGTGTGATAATTTTGCATTTGAACAAAGCAAACGTGGAATATGAGCTATGGCAGTTGTTACTTTAGTAACAGTAAGAGGGGCTTTGCAAAATCTGGAGAGAATGAGTGATGAAATAAATTTGCTGTACCTTTTGTACATTTTTTCTGGTTTAATTACCYGGGCCCTTGTTTTTTCCAGGTTTGGGGAAGAAAGCATGGTGCGCATAATCACATGGTTGGAAAAGCACAAGGTCCCCCTTGACAGCTCTGTGCTTGACATTGGCACTGGGAATGGTGTTTTACTGATTGAATTGGTTGGTATTTTGCAAAGTTTGTGTATTTTTTTTTACAGAATCAGAGCAGTTTAAATACAGTTCTCACAAGTGGCAGTGGTAATCAAGGGGAGTTTGTGGAAGATAAAAAGTGCCAATACTTCAGATTGTTTTAACTTTACCTTTCTGTTTCCCCACACCTAAACTGCATTTCTTCCCATTTTTGTCTAGACACCCTCAGATAAGGGAATTAAGTTGGCTAACTCACAAAGTAACCTCATGTGCAAAACCAGACCCTTTCTCTGCACTCAGATCTGATAATAAAACTCATTTCTCATGTTAAAAAATGGGTAAAGTATGTAAATGTCTTAAAACGTTGTAAACACTTCTTTTAAAGAAGTGTCCATTTCTGTCAGGGTAAAAACTGATATGTTCTGAAGCTTTATGATGTTGTTGTGCACAACATGTTTAGGAGTTCCTGTATCTTTTTTCCTGTTTTTGATTGATCTTTTTGTGTCATACTAAGGGGAGTTGGTGAAGAAAGGGGCTGTCATATTGTCACAGCTTCTGTTGTTTTTCATTCCCCATTGTCTCCATTAGTTCCTGTAGGAGTTGGAAGGACTGGAAGCTGAAGTCAGGTTTGAAGTGAAATTGTTTTTTAACATTGACTTTGATTTTAGAAGACTTTAAAGCCTTAATGGGGGCTGGCTGCTACACCACAGCGCAGAATTTATGTCATCAAGAGTAGAAATTGCTCCTCTCACTAAGAAAAACTAGCCCAATAATAGTGATTGTTGAGTGCAATGATAGCTTTATCATGGTTGAAATGCCCAACAGAAAAATCTTATTTGTGAGACTTCARTTTTATACTGACTCTACTTACAAGTGGGAAACTAATTTTTCATACTRTAATGGGAAAATGACAGCCTGATAGCTTTTAGAAACTATTTAACTGCTGTGAGAGCATCTCTTCCTTAGATTAAGCACCTCACAGTAYTGTGGTTGCTTTCATAGGAAATCTTCAGTCTACTTCCCACTTGAAAAGTTGCTTCAAATATTACATTGCTTATTTTTGCTAAATAATTCAGGATCTCACCTGCTTAGTTGACATAAGGGGATTTTTTTTTGTGTTAGCTGCAAGGCTTTGGAAGTCAAGTTGGAATTCTTTTGGCAGCTACTGTARGACTGTTCTGCCTCTGAAGCTGAACTCCATAATGGGATAAAAATGGCAATACTGGAAAAGACTCAGTCATAGAGGACATCAGTAGCAGCTCTCTATAAGGGAACTACTTGAGAGTGCATAAGAATCAGATAAGTGAGACCCCTTGCAAATCCATGAGGGATTTGGTGCCTGGATTGATGACATAATTCTTTTGCCTTCCAAAAATTCCAGTTCTTCTAAGGAAATCTTGCTGCCACAGAAAGCTCTGGCCTTCTCTTATCTTTACAGGTAATGTGGGAGCCACCAATACCAAAACACTTCTCTGGAGTGGAGAGTGTTCACCCAGGTGAGGGTGTCTGCCCCAAACACAGGCCAGAGCTGATAATGTTACAAATTCCCTTCTGCTCTTCAAYCTGCTTCTTCAAGAAGCAGCAGCAGAGTGCTGTAAATACCCCCTCCAGGGCAGCAGTCCAGCTGCAGGATGCAGCCTGGTTACGTTTGGCACGAGAGGGAAGGATCCCTTCCTGTCCCAGTCAGGCCCTACAGGTTCTGCAGCATTTAATGTTGTTTATCTCCAAACCTTCCTGCTCTGCCCCCGAGACTAGAGGAGTGAATGGGAACTCCCTGAAGTGACTCAAGCCTTTCCTTTCCTAACAGAGGAGCTGTTGTGGGAACTACTCCTCCACCCCCAAACCTCCAGCACAGGCATCTGAGGAAGCCTGCTTTGCTCTGGGGAGGGCCGTGGGCAGGAGCCTGAGCAATAAATGTTCTCCATCCCATGCAAACAACACTGTCTTTGTGTTCAGCTGTAATTAGCCCTCAGCTCAGAACAGCTGGTTAGCACCCAGCTCAGGCCTGAGGGGCTGCTGCAAAGAGGAAGGACAGTTGTGGAAACTCCTCSTAGTTTTCCTGGCTGTTGAGGTGTCAGCCTTTGGAACAAGCAGACAAGCAGCTGGTTGCTTAACAGCGCTTCGAGTCCATGCATTTTTCCAAACCCCAGCCTCCCTGTCTCTTCTGTGACAGCCTGCAGCTGGCCAGAGGGTCAGAGCCTTCCCCATCAGGTTTGGATCTTGCCAGACCCACTGACACACATGATACCCTGAGTTTTTCCTTTCAGCTCCTACCCTGGAGTGAGGACGTGTGTCCCTGCTCCCCTCCCACATGCCCAGCTCCAGCTGGTGCCAGGGGCCCACCTGCTTTGCCAAAGGGTTGCTGGGATCTCACTGAGCTCCCTTAGATGGGTTATCCTTATCTCCAACAAACTTAGATTAACAAAGTCTCTGTGTGCTATTATATGTGGTGCATAACCAGCCTGAAAATTGCTGATACAGACACCTGGCAACATGCAAATAATTGTATTTAAATAGACATTAGCATGAATAGTTGGAAAAATGTATGATTTTCCAGTGGATTTCTGTACTAKTCCAATGTATTGCATATTCTGGCTCTTACAATTTGGGTTGTAAACTAAATAGTTGCTCAATCTCCAACGTTACATGTCAGAGAGGTTTTTTCCCCTGATTTTGAAGCATCTGGCATTGTCTCATGCTCTCATCACTGAAAACTCCTTGTTTCCAAGTTACTTTTTTGTACAGATAAGAAAGCCTGTTCCCCTCCAGGGTGTTACTTTTCACAGTTGTGCTCAGTTTTCCATYTGACAGAAACCAGCTTTCAGTCACCAGTTCATTTGGTGAGGTATTTAGGCAGAATGGATGAGCTGAAATAACTCATTCAGCTGTTCAGCTCTTGTAATGGTAACAGGCATAAAAATGAGTAAAAGGTGGGTTGTGTTTTTTTCCTGTTATTAAGAGGAGGAGAGATAAGATGGATTAGACAGGGAATGTGCTGGCTGGATAAAAACAATTGCTAGCACACTGATTAAGATTCTCTGCTTCTGTYTAGGCAAAGTCTGGCTACATGAATCTCACAGGCATTGATTACTCACCTTCTGCAATACAGCTTTCAGAAAAAATAAGAGAGAAAGAAGGGATGTCTAACATTAAATTAAAGGTAAGTCTTGAGAGAAAGTTAATTGAGGAAATAGAAAGCAATTGAGCCCAAGATTAAACAAGCTAATTGATATTCAGATGTACTCAGTGTACTAAATTAATGATGTCTTTTGACATCCATTTGTGAGAGAACTCTAGCCAAATAAATCTGTTTACAGGAAGATTTTTAGGTCTTTTTTYCTTTTTTTTTGGTTGTAACAGTCATAAGGGCTAACAAGATTTTGCTGCTTGGAGCAGGGAGCAGAGTAGTGGTTCAAAAATTGGCAAGTTCTGTATTTTAGCTGCTACATTGTGAATTTCAGATTTGAGGTAGAGGAAGAAATCCTTCAGTGATAAAATCCCTACCAGCAGCTGAACAGCAGGAAGTTTGAGAGGCCTTGCTGGAGCAGAGGAAGGACCAGATGACCTCCAAAGGTCCCTTCCAGCCTCWGCCATGCTGTGGTTCTGTGGCTGGCTGTCATTCTGATCTCTCTGCTGTGCTGTTCTACCCTCCTGCTCTGTACCTGTGTGATGTCTCTGTTCCTGTGTGTCAGCTCTAAAATCTTTTTGTGGCAGGCTTTGTCTGTTCTCTGCATTTGTGCAGTGCCTGGCACATGGCAGGGATCAAAGTACAAATAATGATTTAAAGCATGAGCTTCAACTGTTAGCTTGAGCTTTAGATTACAGCAAACAGCTCATCACACAATGTGTAGAGAAGAAAGAAGCTCCCAGGGCACTGAGTTACCCTTCCCTAARCATTGCCAGGAGTGAAGCTTTGTATCCTAAAATCTTACTTTGCATTAAAGATTCAGGAGCTGCCGAGTAGAAGATTGTTCTCACAGCTGCAGACTTCTGCTTTAGGTAGAAGATTTCCTGACCCCCTCAGCTGAGCTGTCAGGCTTTGACATTTGTCTCGACAAGGGGACTTTTGATGCCATAAGCCTCGACCCTGCGGACGCAGCGGGGAAGAGGAAGCTCTACGTGGGATCCCTGAGCAGGGTGTTGAAACCAGAGGGCTTTTTCCTCATCACCTCTTGCAACTGGACCAAGGAGGAGCTGCTGAACGAGTTCAGAGAAGGTAAGCAGCTGAACAGAGCCCTCTGCCAACTTGRGGTTGCTGAAGGAAGGGATGAGTGAATTTTCAGGTCGGTGTTAGCATATTGACTTTCCCAGATCAGGATTAGAGGAGGTAAAGCGATTAGTAAATGCTCCAGCCTGTCTTCCCTCTGTTTTCYTTGGGAATTACAGCTCCTGTGTTTGCCTGTGCCAAGGGAGGGCAGGTTTCCTGACACTTTGGAGGTTGGGAATTTCTGTCGAATTACCCTGGGAAAGTGTGTGGCCRCTGATACTTTTTGGGTCCTTGATTACAAGACCCAGTTCACGATTTGATTGCTTCCAAACTGGGGTAACATTGTTTCCCGTGTTCAGGGGAACTGGCAAGTCTGTGACCTTTTATATCAGCTCCCCAGCTGCCCTTTTGATCCACCTAGGAGGGGTTTTTTTCTGCATGCCAGTCAGCTCCTGAACCTCGTGCCTGAGGTTTGAAACTCAGAGTGAATCTGAAACAGCCATCCCTTCTGGGGAACTGAAATTACTGGCAAGTTCTCATCTTTTCTGACATTAATTTGTGCAAGCCATCCAGCTAAGATTTTTTTATTATCCATGGAAGAGTTTCAGCTGTATAAAGCAGTGGWGCAGTGTAACAATGCAGTCCTATAAACTCACAGATTAACTGACTTGTGAGATTTCCAGGTGAAYAAAGAATGGTTTGCAAAGGGTTATCCAAGAGGCAAATAAAACGACTTCCTTCTAATAAAAGCATTTCAATTTCTCTCTGGCAGGATTTGAAATTCTGGACGAGCTGCCAACACCCAAGTTTTGCTTTGGAGGAAGAATTGGAAACAGTGTTACAGCATTGGTTTTCCAAAGGAAAAAAGTGAAGCCATCCATCTTGGACAAATTAGATTAGATGAGACAAGTCTGAACTTTAAACCTGACAGAAAACCTCAGACACGTGTGTAAATAAATGCTTTTTGAGTGTACTGTAAAATACTATGTATGGAGCTCTAAGGGACTATAAAACATTGCCCTAGAAACATTTCACCTTTGCATAATTTGCCCATAAATTTTGTCCTTGCCACAACCTCACTGGTTTTAGAGAAGCTGCAAGTTTGTATGAGAGAGGGAAATCAGACATACTAAATACAAGGACCAACATAAACTGAATGATATTGGTGCTTGAAACATAAGATTATCTGATATTTAATTTCTGTGCTGGTACACAGTGACCAATAGAGGTAAAGGTATTCTACAAAGCAAAAATCTCATTTTTCTGTTGTGCAGTGGAATGAGGAACAAGCTTTTGCAATGTAAGCATTGGATCTTTAATTTTTTTCCTTAGGTGAACATGAAGGCAGCTGTTAAGGAGGGAAATGAATATAAAAACCAGAACACTTTCAATCAGAAGTTTTCCAGTGAATTTCTCAGGGTGGATTTTAGCTGCAAAAAATCCAAACAATTTCAAAGCATAACTAACCATTCTTTGTTGGTTTTTTTTTTTAATTTTTTAAAAACTTCTGTGTGCAATCCTTTTGCTCAATTTTGTTGCCTTAATTTCTTCTGTTTTGTAATCTCAGAATATTGCTGTCTCTTGAAAGGCAGGAAAATGAGATTTCTTCATGCCTTGACAAACACATTTGCAGGTGACAATAAACTTGTTCTTTCAAACATCAAGGAGGCCCTCTTAGGCAATCAGGTTTTGTTTCACAGGCAAGGTCATGTTTGCTTATCAGGGAATTGCTTCTCCTGCTTTCCACGCTTCTCCTCATTCCCAGGGCTCAGGAGATCTTTAAGGGTCAATAAATACTTCCAGCCCTTTCCCAGGACAGGAATCAAGGTGTTATTTTGCACAGTGCTGAGTCCTCCCTCTGTGATCTATCTGTCATTGTCCTCAAGGTAGGAATCCTAAAGCTGCACCTTTTTGGGGTGGGATCTATTCCATTGGGAGAATGATTTATCAGCAGTGCTGACATAATTTAGTCCCATAATTTAGCCTTGTTAACATTTGGGTAACTGTTGTAGTCCTGTGTTCTGCCTCTGCCCAGTACCCAGCTGGAATGTTAAGAAATGTAACTGGGAGTCCAGACTGGGGAGTTTTTTGATGTAGTAGTACAAAGGATTCAAAGTACACTACTGATAACAGCCTCAGGAAAAAGCCTGTGACATTTTTGGCATCAGGTAGAGTTAATATGAGGAAATTTTAATTGTCAAGGACTCTGGCAGGATGTGTTTCGGGTATCTGTTTTATTCCCATCTGTAATTTTTGCTAATGAAGGCATGATGTGTATTTAATCATGGAATGAAAATAAAATCAGGGCTGTCATGGATTTTCTTTTAATCAATTAGTTGGAATTCTACCATAGATTCCCACTCCATAAGATAGGTAAAGTTCAGAGCAAATATTGTTTTCTCCTTTTCACAGAAGTGATTATTATTAGTTTTTATTCTCTGGGTMATATTTTTATATTATTTGTAAAGCTAAAAATAAGCTTCTTAAATTTGCTTGAGATTGAGGATTTCTGCATCAGATCTGTAGATTGCATATTCCCTCAGTCCCAAGCACTTGCAGGTGTCACTGGAGAGCAGAAAAATGCTTGTAAAACATGTTTTAGGAGCTTTATTTTAAGGCAACAGTAACCAAAGGCTTACTATTTAAAATCTGCTCTGCTGGAAACCCAGTATTTTCTGGATAATGGAGTTTAGGTAGATGTTCAAATACTGRTTTAGGCAGTGGGGTTTTTTTGGCTATGAGGATTTGGAATAGACATGTGAAAGACTCTCCTTGTTTTGGGGCAGTTCATCTTGCTGGAAAGTTTTGATAGTGTGATCTCTAAATGTTCATGTGTTTCAATGAAAAAACTGTTAGAAAAAGAGGCAGAGGAATAAGAAGTGATTTAGGAGGAGGTTTGTGAGTGCTCCATGGTGGTTCCTGAAGGCTGGAATCCTTGTGACTACACAGCTGAGTGACTCTTGGTTTCAKCTGCAGCACCAGACAGCAGGAGAACAAATGCAGCATTTGAAACATGTTTTACTCCTATTGTTTTGCTATCTGAAAACTCTGTCTGCGATTTCACTGTCAAATATGAGGTTTGTGGGTAGTAAAACTAACATCTGCCGTGGGTCCCAGAGGTGGCTGAGCCCACAGGCTGTTCCTGCGGGACCGAGTTTAGGCTGGGAGCTGGCAAACCTTCCTGGAGTGGTTTTGCATAGACAGTGGGCAGAACAGAAAGGATTTGTATTCCCTGGTTCATGGACAGCATGCTGAAGGATGGAATTCTGTCAGGAATGACCTTCTATTTCAGGAAGATTGAGGATGGCTTTTAGTGCCTGTGCCCAAACAAAGCACCTCCACCAACATTGTGCTTGGTGCATCTCAGACATCTGATACCTGGCTGCTGATGCCTCCTGTTGCCAAGAAAACTGTACTCAAAAAAACTGTACTCAGGAATTCTCTTTTGAGGCATTTACTGGGAGAGGCCATTGAATTCATTGTGCTYCTGAAAGAGCTTGGAGCATTTTGCCCTGGAATTTAATGTGGCTTATCAGAGAACTGAACTGTCAGGATGAAATATCTGAGAGAGGTGACCAAGTGATGTTAATGAAATAATTATTGATCTGAGATGTGTGTTCTAGGAGAGTTTTTACACATGGGACTCTGTTAGAGTGTGAGGTAGATGGGTTCTCAAGACAAAAAGCTTTTGCCCTTTCAGCATCACAGTACTTTCACAATAAGTACTCCTATAATGATTTTTGTATGAATTAAAAAGTAAGAAATATCAGACATGAAAATCATGGCACAACTGAATGAACACAGAAAATTCCAAAGGAAAATTAATGTATCCTTGCTCCTTGACTTCCTTTTTGGTGACCAGCTTGTTACCTATAAGAGAGGCATGTTCCTTTGATGGTCCTTAAGGAGCAGGAATAGTCATAGAATCCCARAATGGTTTGGGTAGGAAGGGACTTTAAAGACCATGGCATTCCAACCCCSTKCCATGGGCAGGGACACCTTCCACTACACCAAATTACTCCAAGCCCCATCCAGCCTGMAGTGCTRTCCTTAGGCTGTTTTTTAAAGGTTGAATTTTTAAATTTTTTTAAGGCTTAGGAGACATGGAATTAATATTCTTTTCTTGAAACTTAATGTGATTTTCTGGTGTAACACAAAGAATTTCTGGGAGCTACAATTCTTTTTAAGAGCTGTTGGGTTACATCAGAAACACCATCAGAATTRTGGCAGCTGCTTTTCCAGACAGCAGCAGTGATGAAGCATGGAATTACAGGCTCTCTGTCCCACCAGGAGAATATTCCTGCAAATCATTATTGAGAGCATCAGGGCTGAAATAACTGTTTGCATTATGGGCTCACTTTCTTAAATTCAAACCCAGTGTTGCAGCACCATTTCTGAAATCTGGGAATAGCCAGTTGCCTTGATTGTATCGTAAAATTTGKGGTATTTAACACCTATAGCAAAGGAGATTCAGGGTCTTTTTACTTTGTTAAAAAAAGAACTTTCAGATATTTGGGGTTTTAAACCTGCAGTTGCTGTTTACAGGTGAGCTTGTTGCACCTGGGTGAAGAGGTGCATGTTCCATCACTCAGGTCTCAGGTGTGATTCTCTGGAGAGCAAATATTGTTCTCTCATATAATTTGTATCGAAATTATTTCAGTTCTGCACTGTCTGAAACGTGTGATCCCAAAGACTCCAATGAATGGGATGAGCTGTAATCCCTCTGGATTTGTACCCAGGAGTGCAGGGTGAAGCCAGGTGTGCAGGGCACAGCAAAGAGATACCTGTGAAGCTACAAAGCTGAGCTGACACAGCTTCTTTGGGGTTATTTTTATGTAAGGATRAGTTCTTGAATAGCTTTTCTGGTACATTAGGCACAGCATGCTTCTCTTCATCGCTGACAGTGGCTTCCATGTATTTCCACATTCCAGGRATGCACTGGCAGCACTGGAGCCATTGTGAGGAAAATCTGCCTGTACRTATACTCTGCTATGTCTGTTCTGCTGTGAGCCAGGGTGCCTGTGTAAGACTGCCAAATTTCGTGTTATTTCATACCAGACAAAATCTYTAAGTGTGGTATTTAGCAACATACAGCAAAATTTTCAGTGTTTTGGCACTGGGATTGCTTTCCTGATCTTGGCATGCTGAGAGGTGGAGAACATGGCTTGCTGCTACAATAACTGCTTTATTTTATAGGCCCTCTAAGCATTTCAACGTATCAAATCATCTCCTGTAAAATACGTGGAGAGCACAAAGAAAATAATTGGGCCAGGCCTTTGCAAAGCCATAAGGAGATCTGCCTTTGAATTCCTGTTGCYTGCTGCCTTTTCTGGGCTAAGAGGAGGGGGAGGCTGCCCTGCACAGCGTTACCTGCCCCGTGGCTGAGTGGGTGGTGCACGGCTCCATCCCATRCCTTGGCTGCAAGAGGGCTAAGCATGACCTAAACCTTGTGGTAGCAGCTAAATTGAGGAGCAATTAATGGCTACCGAGGGCTTTCAGTGAAAAGGGATGAGGTGTTATAGCCTCCAGACAAAGGAGGGAAAGGAGCGCTGGCGTGTTTTGTTTAACACAAATAAGGGAAAAGCCAACCTGCGGCTTAATTTCCATTTGTTAGGGAACAGTATAGCTCGGAACGAGCCGGTTTCTGTGTTACTGGAAATGAAACTGAGTGCTGTCAGGCGAACCAACTGCTGCCAGGAAACAGATAAATTCTGGGTAATCACAAGGGCATCAGCCCGTGCTGCAGAACCAGAGCTAACAGAGCTGGTGAGGGAACAAAACCTCAGCAGTCACTGCAGCAGCCAGGTGTCCATGGACAGTGTCATGTGTCAAGCAGAGGTGAGGAGAATGTGTGTATGTTGAGAAATTTCAGCGTTTGACAGGTTTGAGGACTGAAATTCGAGCAGAAGGGTCTTTCACCCCAATTTCCAGTAGTAATTAGCCTCGCTGGCTGTGCCCTACCCTCAGCTCCATGGGTGCTGCACTGCTGCTTCTCCAATGTAAGGGTGATGCTTTGGGGCATGTCCACAGYTGCCTGGGGCTTGGTGGATGAAGGACAAATAACTCTGGGCTTATCTTAAGCCAGTTCAGAGCCAAACGTGGCCGACAAAGTGGTAAGCATGTTCAGGCTTACCACTCTGAGACAGAAAGGCTCACAYATGTATTTCATGGCCTATTTATTTTATCCATGAACGTTTCCATTGCTCCCAGTCTGGGGCACCCGGATCAGGTGTCTGAGGCAGGCAGGGAGGCAGCAAACACAGAGCTGTTGCATGCGTGCAGCAAATAGCCTGTGATATAAAAAAAGGATTTTTAAATTTGGTGGAGATCCCATCGTATGCCAAATGTAGTCAGAATAACTCTCTGCACAGCAATTCTTCACCTGTTTGGGGCATCAGGTCTCTGTGATTCTGTTACTTTTTGACCTGGAGCACACTGAACATATTACAGAGATGTGCTCCTTCCCTGGGCATGAAATATTTGCTAAAAATACTTCCACTTGCAGTTACTAAGACTTTGTGAATTTGAGAATTTCCCCTGACACTGGAGCGTAGCTTTTGAAGCTGCTCTCTCTTTCATGCTCTTGGAGACCTTTGGTGGAGCCAACACGTCCCTATGAGCACATGGTACCCAGCACAGCTTGGTGATTGGGACATCATTCTGTGACTGGGACATCATTCCGTAGCTGTGACATCATTCTGTGGCTGGGGCATCATCCTGTGACTGGGACACTCTGACCCTCTGGCCCTGGGCAAGTCCCTTRCCTGTGTTTTTTGCCTGGCAGGAGAGGCAGGAGGATAACCCCAWAAATCACTGGGATTGCTCAGATGCTCAGATGGACAGTGCAGAGTTGTAGTCATTGTGAAAGGGACAATTCTGAAATTATTGCTAACCTTGGTGCACATGAATCAAGCAACAACAAACTGGAGCAGACAGCGAAGTTTGGAAAGGCTGCATGGAAAGAAGGCTCTAACTGCAGCCAAATCCTGTGCACTGGAAGTGAAGGAAATTCTGTCTATCCGCAGGGCTTAGCACTGCTACATCCACATGTCTTAATGACTTGGATCCCAGAATCACTTCAGAAGGACCTTAGGGATCATTAGATTTTTTTCCTATCCACGGTTTCCATCTCCATCAGGAAGGCTTCTAGTCAGTGGGTAGCAAAACATCTGAGACAAAAACACAAATCAGCTCACAAATAARTTGAATGAATTTTCTGTCCATGAARACTAAAYTCTCATGGCCAGTTCTTTAAAGCYTGAATGTTATTTATGTTTTTTTCCYCTTCTGACAAAGGGAAAAAGCACTGTCCAGAACAGGGACCTATGGGCAGCCAGTTATTTAAACAACATTACTGAAAATAGTRTTTGTGGAAAACAGGTTTGTGCTTCAGCAACAGGCCTTCACAGTGCTGGGAATTCTCCACAGCCAGCTCATCTTGGGAAGCCCAGAGGATGAGAGGCAGAAAATGCTGGGGTTGGAGCGAGCTGCAGAGGCAGACAGAAAACAACTTTCTGCTTGAGTCTTGGAGCCCAAGGCTGCCACRGGAATGGATTCAATTACGCTCTGAGCTTTATTGCTGAAATATTCCACTGGGAAACCATAAAAAAAACATTTTCAGACTTGATTCCCGAAGTTCTGGAAAAGGAGTTAGCAAGTGTTTTATTGCTACCAGTCTCAACACGTGATAAGAAATGCAAATGCTGAGTGGGATGGAGGAACATGGTGCAAAAGCCCCTTCACATCATCAAACYCTTCTGTCTGTTCATCGCCCACTCAGACTGGCCACTCCTGCTTCATTTTATGTGTGCTGAGCACGGAGCCACTTCTGTTGAGATCAGCCCTCACTGTGTTGGTGGGAGCTGCTCCCTTGTTAAATATCTGMCCGCTGCTTCTGCTTGCTTCCCTCTTTCTTCTTCACTGCATTAAATACCGACTGCAAAGCCTTCCTCAAGAGTAATTTGTCCTCCTGGGCTGTGCAGCAGCAGGACAGGACACCCRGAGCACTGCTGAGTTCACAGCTACAGCTTCCCTTGCCATTCACACCCTCTCTTGTCCCTACAGGCCATCCCCAGCACCCTGCCCGGCCATCCAGCTGGGCGGATGAAATTCAGCTCCAGATTCATTCCTGATGTCATCTGTGTTGCCTGCTCGCATGTGTTTAAGATTAATGTTTAGGCTCTGTTTTGTAATGAGCTCTAAATCTTCCTTTTAGCTGTCATGTCGTTTCCTTGTTCGCTCGTTACGCCGGCTCTGGGAAGGAGCGGCGTGCTGTGCGCGGCACAGCCTGGCTGCATGGAAAATGTCACTGGGAGAGCACGGCGCTGCTAAAGGCCATTCCCACGTGAAGCCAAGCAGATGTGCCTCTCAATACTGCAGGGGACCCATGGCCCCCGCCTAAACAGGCTTCAAGGGAACTGGGGAGGGACTGGGGACAACGGCCTGGAGTGACAGGACAAGGGGGAATGGCTYCCCACTGCCAGAAGGCAGRGATGGATGSGATGTTCAGAAGAAATTATTCCCTGTAAGAATGTTGAGGTCCTGGCACAGGGTGCCCAGAGAAGCTGTGGCTGCCCCTGGATTCCTGGAAGTGTCCAAGGCCAGGCTGGACAGGGCTTGGAGCAMCCTGGACACATGGAAGGTGTCCCGGTCCATGGCAGGGGGCTGAAATTAGATGATCTTTAAAGGTCCCTTCCGACCAAAATCATTCAATGATTCTATGAGAAATGGAGACAAAAATTAAGGAGTGGGACTTTATTTCCTCCTATCCCACCGGTGGGTGTAGGGGCGCATGGTGTCCATCTGTGATGCGCCAAAACTTGGGCGCTACTTCTTCCTGCGGGAACCCTTCAATGCGCGGCTGGTGGAGTCCAGTTCTCCTGCTCCTCCCCGGGCCGGCCGTGCCACCAGGAGTCACTCTCGGCCTCCGAACGGGCCCGGAGCCCCAGGCGAGCCGCACCCGCAGCATCCCGGGCTGCGGGGCCGTGTGCGGGCGCTGATGCCGCAGCAGCGCTGCCTGCTCCGGTCCGCGGCTCCCCGTCGGGCAGCGCCTCATCGCTGCCCGAATCCCCTTTTTTATTATTTTTRGACTTCCCCCCGCCCCCCATACGCTCCTCCTGGCGGTGTTTAACCCCGGGGATGCCCGTTCGGGGCTGCAGCCCGGGGTCTCCCCCGCCTCCCCTCGCAGCGAGCGCTCCGGTGCGCGGCTCCCCGGGGCGGGCGCTCCGCAGGTGCGGGCCGGGCTCTGCCGGCGCTGGCTCCGCTCAGGAAGTGACAAGCGCATTTCCTCCTCCTCCTCCT
>NW_026623730.1:335444-360115 GCF_030028575.1 Malurus melanocephalus | reverse complement strand
AGCGGAGCGCGGTCGGAGCGGCGCCCACAGCCGGCCCGGCCGGGCCGCGCCGCCGCCACCGCGGGAAGCGCTCGGTAAGCGATGGAGCGCAGCGGGGCCGTGCCGCCCCGGGGGGTGCCGGGGGGGAGCGGACAAAGGGCGGCGGTGCGCCCTGCCCGGGGACGGGGCGGCACGGAGGGGATGGGGACCGAGGGTGGTACCCCCCGCCGCCGCTGCATCCCCGCGGAGCGGGCTGGGGATGTCCGCCTTTGTGCCGTCGGGTCTCACCCCGCCCCGGGGTGAGCGGGGGGCACCGCGGAGGAGCCTCCTGGGCGGCCGGAGGGTGCGTGGAGCGGTGGGATGTGTGTCCGGAGCGGCGGGGGCTGCGGGATGCTGTGCCCGACGTGCGGGGATGGGCGGCTCTCCGGAGTTTGGCGAGCGGACAGCGAGCGGTCCTCACCCGCTCGGGTTCCTCTGCCTTTGCCACTGGAATTATTTCCTGCGAAAGGATCAACACGTGCTTTCCTTTCTCCGGGCCGAGAGTGCTGCTCAAAGGGGCTGAAACTCGGATGCCGTCGGGCTCGGTGCAGAACTCGCCGGGTTCGGGGTCTCACGGGGCTGCAGCCCAGGGGAGCCGCGGTTGAGCATCCCCGCGGATGGAGAGATGCTCTCCRGCTCACCCCGGGCCGCCGCACACTTCCCACGGTGCCGTGCCTCGGATTTCACCCTTTGCACGTGTGAGATCGCTCAGGACAGGGCAGGAGGGGGCCAGGCCGGTCCCTGGGGTGRGGGTCTGCAGCMCCCAGCGCTGCTGCCACGGGACACSGCAGCTCCGTTCCGTGCTAASAGCCCTGSCAGCGCTGCTGTCCTAGAAAGCCTGTAAGTCTTGTTTCTCCGTTCAGTGACGTCAGGTTGTTCAGGTTCTAAGGTACGTGAAGGTTTCACGTACAGCTGTACGCAGAGATTTCACGAGTAAGGGGCTTTTCCTCTATAATTTAAATTTTCTTGACACCGAGMGTGTTTGCAAGAGCACGGTGCCTGTCTCTGAGTTGTGCCGCTGCCTCTCGGTGCCGTGCGGTCTCCACAGACGCTGGTGTACCTTGGCAGCTCATCCCCTCCTTAGGAAATCCTCTGGAGTGAAAAGTAAGCGTAATTTGTTATGAAATAGGCTGATAGACGAAACTTCAGTTGGCGATTGAAACCAGATGTGCATATTTTCCTTTTGAATCCTCAAGCAATGGTAAAAGTCTGTTTTGACAGATTAGAAACTACTTGCAAATTGCAGAGGTAGCAGTGTCCTGAGATAATCCAGTAAAAACACGGGGGGCTGTGAGCATCTCTGCCCAGCGTCGGGTATCTCCGAGMACAGAAAATGCTGCTGCCATGACAAAGCCCAGATTCCCTTGGCCTGCCTCTGTCACAGGCAGAAATATTCACCAGGGCTTGGCTGTGGGCTGGAAAAAGAAATAAAGAAGCCCCAGAACGGTGTAGATAATGTTTCTAGAGAAAATATTTGGKGTGGGTCGTGAAACTGATTAGAGTGATAGTAAAAAACCTGAATTTCCGAGCGGTTTGCTCTGTCCTTACCTGTCGCGTCTCGGTGCGGGTTTGAAGCGAGCTTCTGATTTATTTCTTCATTTTTGAAAGTCCTCCGGCGCCCGAGGATGCTTGTGGCGGTGGGTGTGTCACACCCAGCTCTGGCACGGCCGGGCTCGGGGAGGCAGTAAGGGCTGGAGGCACTTCACCGGGAGGAGCATTCTGTCTCCTCGCCTCCAAAACTGGGGGAAAACGCAGCTAAAACAACCTGCCGTGGGATCGCTTCCTTCCCTCCGCTTCTGAGCAGGGAAGGAGCTGCCAGGCACGGCCACGTGGAGCGCGGCCACGGGTGCTGGAGGTTTTGCAGCTGAATCCCCGGCTCCGGACTCTCTCACTTGCAGCTTAAACCCAGAGGAGGGAGGGGAATTTTTGTGACTTCCAGCTCTGCACAGAGCCGAGATGTCCAGGAACCACACTGGTTATAGAAAGCAGATGGTCTTTTGCTGTAAATGCTAAACTTTGCATAGAAAATCTGTGCAAATCAGTTCAGTGGATAATTGATTTGTGTGAGTGAGATCCAGGTTTTYGTGTATGGAGATCAAGCAGACTGTGGGACAGAGCTGGCACCAATGTAGGTTAATTTTCAGCTATGGATACCTGCATAAATAAATACATATTATAAATATGCACACATGCAAATAGGCAAATATATACCAATATAAATCCCCAAATCTGCTTTGGTTAATTATATGCAATATTTTATTTTTTTTTGTAGTATCACAGGC
This sequence comes from Malurus melanocephalus, assembly GCF_030028575.1. Classification (NCBI taxonomy): domain Eukaryota; kingdom Metazoa; phylum Chordata; class Aves; order Passeriformes; family Maluridae; genus Malurus; species Malurus melanocephalus. Next base: position 357,815 of record NW_026623730.1, on the reverse strand, counting down.
TGGCTTCACTTTSAGCAGAAGTATAGGCAGAACAAGAAATACAACTTTTTGCCAAAACACGTGTATTTTGACACCACGGACATTTTAACACACTGACACCATGGGCTGTGTCCTGATGGGGTGGGGAGCGGAATGAGCTTTATCCCATTTGTCTATTTTATTATTKCTGGTTGATTTCTGATTCCTCAAATGGCAGCTGCGTGGTTTGAGACTCTTCTTCCTCTTTTTCTTTCTCTTTTACAACGTTGCATAGAGTTTTCCTTCTCTTTGTCGAGATGGAGGTGGTTTGCACTTGCCYTGTAAGGTCTCAGATGGAAAAGGGAACACCCCAAGCTGAAAGGGTGATTTGGGTTTTATTCCCTTCCCCCTCCCTTGTCACATGGTTTGTCCAATGATGTTGCTGAGAAATAGCCCTAATGAACATTAATCTGTGGTGGGGCAGACTTTGGACAGCGGGCTGGGACGGGGCAAGGTGCCAGAGATGCTCGTAGCTTTTTGGAGAGCTCAGCCTGCTGGGGTCGAGCCTCCTGCCCACGTCCCAGGGGAAGGAGAGGCCAAGCAGAGCCTTTCTATCAGATCTGYCCTCACCAAAACTTTCTCCTGGAGTGAAAATACCTTCAGAAAAACGAGTTTTACTCCCATGGCCATGGGGGACCAGGGTAGCAGAGGAGCTATGAGGTTGCTCCTCTGGAGCTCCTCAAGTTAGCTCTTTTCTTGGCTGACGTTTTCTGCTGCTTTCTCTCCCAAAACGGGGAGGAGGAGGAAGAGGAAGCGAGCCTGCTGACTCGGGGAAACAGAACCAAAAAAAAATAAAAGCAGGTCCCGAGCAGCAGAGGGCCGTGACTGCTGTGGGTCCCACATGCCCGGTGTGGTGAGAGCCACAGCTCCCATTGCAGGGTTCCTGCAGGGCTGGGCAAAAATATCACCAAAACAACAGCTCCTCCAGCATGTCTGCTCYTCAGAGAGCTAAATATAAACTATTAGGAGGGAATTTTCCACCATGCTGCTCCTCTGTGCCTGCCAGCCTGCCGGGCTGTTCCCCCTGGGATCCCCTRTCCCTGATCCCCAGCACGGCACGGGATGAGTGCCACCACTTTCTTTAGGGATGAGACCTTCTGTAAATTCCTTGAAAGCTGTCAGGGCGCTGGCAGACCTGAGCCCTGGAGCTCTGCTTCTGCCCACAAATCTCCCTAGGAGCATTGGCTGTGCTGGAATTGTGAAAAAGGGCTTCTCCAAGGTCACCCTCGTTGCCCGCAGTTGCAGCYTGGCTGCCCGCGACCCAGCTATTTCTGTATTTCTGTAGAGCARCAATGCAGAACGTGGCACTGCCACAGGGAACTGGAGAGAGCAGTTCCACTGGCTGCTTTGTTTTTCCAAACTTTTCTGAGCYGGCTGCCTCTGGAGAGACAAAAATTGCATTTCTGAAACCTCTGTGGGGTGTTGTGTCCCAGTACAGGCTGTGGATGTGTGAGTGTTYAGTCATCAATGGGTGAGGTGGGGATTAAGAATTAAGAAGTGGTGGTGCAGTTAATTTASAGCCAGAATTTCTCCTGGCTTCAGGTGTGTTATCCATGAGTTTTGTAGCCTGTGGTGTTGGTTGTGTTCCATATTGCATCTGATGCACCTGACATATGCTATCTGAAATAAATAAGGTTTGATTTCTTAGAAGTTTCTTTGAAATGCATGGAGGAGTAAAGTGCATTAGACTGACCTGGAGGAGCAGCACCAAACCCTGTGTAAAACTGCAGGCTGTGGGTCCCTGCATGGATGGGTGGGAAGTACCAGGCCAGTTTGGCTCCATAATCACTTCATTTGAGTAATATCTTAAGAACTGGTTGAGTGAGTGCAAAAWATCTGTTCTGGTGCATTGAGTTTCTATACCTCCCCCCTAAAAGTGTACCCAAGGGAGACTCRGTCATGGTTTTTGCTTTTCGAGGATTAAATGTAGCAGCATCATTGGTGTCACTCCTCTGTAGTCCATTTGAAGCAACCCTTGGGCTCCATCATTCCCTGTATTTGTGGCTCCTGGCCATAGGTTTTGCTTTCAGCAGCCAGGCTCAGGGCTGGCTGTGCGGTAGGTGTGGGGCTGTAGCCCCAATTTCGAGGATTAAATGTAGCTGAGGGAGGAGTTTGACTTCACCACCGTCTCGTGCTTACAGATCCTCGYGTCTCCTAGGGTTTGTAAAAAATGGGATCTGGCAAGCTTTGATCCAGCAGCTGGAAAACCTGCTCTGCTCTCCCTCTCTCTGCTCAAAACCAGCCCTGAAAGGAAGGACCAGGAGTCCTTTGGATGGCTGAGGAGAAGCAGGGCTGGGGAGGTGGTGGTGCAGAAGGATGTGGCTGCCAYGGTGCATCAGCTTTGGTCTCCAGACTGGTCTGGACCAGGGGGTCAAGAACTCACCCTTATCCTCCTCCTAAATCCAAGGGGATGAGTTARAGTGTGTTTTATTTGCATTTAAGGCATTTCTTTTTTGTCCTTTACCCCATGATGACTCTTGCAGCAACCCCAGACAAGCCTTCATGCTCCTCTGCCCCACCTGCACAAGTGCTGTCATCGCTATACTGCACCACTGGGAAATATTAATTGTAAGGAAAAGTAATTAATGCAGGCAACTGGTCTTCTCTGGTTAGGACAGCCTGGCAGCATAGTTAGGCCAGGTGGAGCTGGCCATTTCCTGTTTCAAGTGGTGTGGGAAAGTCACAATAACTGGGATTTTTGTTTCTGTGCTTGCCTTAACCTTACTGAGAACAGCCCTCTGACGTGCTGGGCAACAGTGGTCAATGTTATGAGATTACTTCAAGTACATATATTATTATCCCTGTTATCCATGTGCTTTGGGTTGTTTTTTTTTGTCCTAGCTGTTACAAATGAATATTGTACAAATGAGTATTTTTGAAAGGGGAAGTTTTAGTAGTATAAACTAGATGCCAAAATCTACAATTGGGTGCCAAAGTTCAAGAGCCATCATTATTATAAAGACAGGAAGATGCAGAAAGCAATATAAAATATCCACTTTTGGTTTTGTAGCATGTCTGTTAATTCAGGTTGCCCAGAGAAGCTGKGGCTGCCCCATCCTTGGAAGTGTTCCTGGACAGGGCTTGGAGCACYCTGRGATAGTGGAAGGTGTCCMKGCCATGGCAGGGGTGGAAYGAGAAGCTCTTTAAGGTCCCWTCYAATCCAGGCCATTCTGTGATCAYTGGACTATCAGCTGTATTATAAATGAGATGCAGTGCAATGGATGGTATTCCTCAGAGTGAAAGCATCGTGGTTAGTGAAGATCTGCATTGCCAAAATGTAAATGTTTCATTTGGAAACTCTCACCCACGTTTTTCGTTGCGCATGGTTTGTGTTGTCGGTAGAAATTACTTTTCCCGTGGAGGTTTCAGATGTGCGTATTTGAAACTTGATTTAAAGAAAAAGTTCCAGCTCTGCAGTGTGATGGATTGTGCTGTCAGTGCCCTCCCTGTGCCTGTCCTGTGAACCCCATGACACACACAAAGGTGGCAGATTCAGAAGGAGCTGGACCAGAGCCAGGCCAGCCTGTGGGAAGCTGCTCTGCCAGCCCACCCTGCTGCTCCCTGCACATCCCACCCTGGGACATGGGAGCTGCTGGGCCACAGCTCCCTCGGGGTGTAGGGCAGCGAGCCAGGACAGCCCTGCTCCTGGGAGTGCTCTGTGTGTCACTATTTTTAGTCATTTTCTGAATTAATTCTTGCCAGAGCAGTGATGTTAAAGGTCTTTCCAACCCAACAATTCTACAATTCAGTGTCTTTTAGAAAGGCCCTAGTGCAGAGACAAACCTATAGCACTGGCTGAGAGCCCCCCACAGTCATTTGTGGTGCTGTAGTTTATTGCAATGATTATCATTTCTGTCATTCAGGAAAAAAATTGCCCTTTGCCCTTGTGTGGGTCTGTGYAGCTCGAGTTTCCCGCTGGGCTGGGGAGTGTCCCAGTGCCCTTCTGCTCCCTCCCAGGGACCTGCTCGGCWTCCCCTGCCCTCCCTGAGGCAGCCAGGTCATCCCCAGCAGTCACCACTCCACATTCCCCTGGGTYTTCAATCCCCTCAGTTGCTCCTGGAGTCTCCTCCAGACCTTACTCAGTGGTGAGACGGGGCTCCAGGTACCCACAGATGTTGTGGAGCACAGAGCACAGAGGCTGTACCATCCCTTCTCCTCCTGGAGACCCCAAATTTATCCAGCCTGTGGACACATCCCTGCATGCCTGGGCAATGTCCTGCACCGTGCAGGAGCTTGGGGAGGTGACCCTACCTTTGAGGTGAGTGGCTTTTAGGCAATTCAGTTTTTTAAGGTGCATCTGAAGGTCTGTAAGCAGCTGTGCTGGTTGTTTCTCTCTGTTCTGTGTTACCAGCTTGTTTTGTTTCTCTCTGTTCTGTGTTACCAGCTTGTTCTCTGTGTTTTGCACTTTGCTGCTCTCCACTCACACAGCACTGGTTTTCCCGTTTCCTTCCCAATTACTGCCAGAACATTGCACGGCATGGGGTGACAGTGGCAGCATCACTGCAGGTCTGAGATGTGCCAGTGGAAGTGTGATCAGCCACTGTCACCCATTTCTGTGCCCTTTAATGAGTTTCTGTTGTACCAGCGCTGCCTTTCACCTGCACAAAGGCTCCAGGTGAGGTGGGAGCTCTTTCTTTGCTGTTGTAATTGTGATTCCTGACTCACTGACCTTGCCCTGAAACCAGAGCCGTGCTGGGCTCGAGGTGTCTGTCCCCAGGGACCATCAGTGGTGAAGGCTCACAAGCCTTTCTGCCACGATCTTATAAAATCAAAGGTGTGAATTTATTTGGAGCTGTTGTTTAAGAAAGGTCTATATTTAGTGTCTGCTGTTTAATATCATTCCAGGCTGCTCCTGACAAATGTGACTGTGTGGTTTTCCTTTCTCCTTRGGACAGTAATGTTTATGCTGTCTGTCTCTTCCTTTTCTTCATCCTGGCTAATGTTCCCATCATTCTTTCTGTTGTCAGTGGGACTTCTTGTCCTCAATATCTACAAAAAAAACCCTTTATCTTGTTTTCTAACAGAACCTGAACATGCAGCCTCATTCATTGAAGGTGTTGGCATTATTTTAGGAACTTCATCACGGTTTACAGATTCAGGATTCATTAATTCCTCCTCTCATTAGGGATGCGAGTCRCTACATGTTTTTTCCATGTGATGAAGGTGGGCATTTTTGCTGCCCTATTTGTCCTGGGCAATCATTCGTGTTTGTGCACTGACAGARTACCTGGCGTGGTTCCCTTGCTGGCAGCCGTGGAGCAGGGATGGGATGCAGCATTTGGGTCAGTTCTCCTCAGGATGCTGTTTTGGGAGTGGGCTCTGTGCTTCACACCTCTGTCCCCTGGGCTTCCCCTTCCCTTGTTTCTCTCCTGATTTTCACCTGTGGATGAGAGAAAGGGATTTATGGAGACTATCCAGAGATGGAGTCCTATGGGGTGGAAAATGCAYRTTTTTAATTTTTTTTCCCCCTTTACTGCTCCATGTTCACACTGTCATAAATGAGCTCGAGGAAGCCTGGGCAGGTCTGTGTTCCTGCCAGCGTAAATAAAACCAGGGGCTGTTTGCATTTCCACTTAACTTTTAAAAAAATTTTCCTTGCCTACAAGCTGGGCTGCAAAATCTGGGCTTTTATGGGTGTTAAGCTACAAGGAGCTCATCTTGCCTTACTTCATGGAAATCAGGGATATTTCCAGGGGTGAAGCATCCCAATTCTGGGAGAATTGTCCTCTCTGGGCATTACCTCTCTGTCTGGGCAATGCCCTGGTGGGGTACCTCTCTTTGGGGCTGTGGTGCCTTGGGTTTCCCAAAGTTTGCAGAGTCACAGGAGGCAGCATCTCCCTGCTGACCTTCAGGGATCCCTGATGGAGCCAAACCTGGGGAAGCTTTGGGCTCTACGTGCTGCTGACACCTCTCAGGAGCAGAGAGGGTGTTACAGCCACAGATTCTGTATTATTCCAGCCCTGCCAGCGTCTCCCTGTGATATTAAAACCAGCAGCTAAAAGCCAGGTCCAGGCTCTGCATGAATGGCTCTGTGGAAACGCTGCCGGGCACGTTTCAGTGCTGCTCTGCCTTTGATTTAGACGGGTAAACACGGTGAGTGGGTGTTTGCTTTGACTTTCCCTCMCAGCCAAAAACTTCCTTTGAGGGGAGCAGGGCTGTTCCCCATAGCAGCAGCACCGGGAACCCCCCATTTTCCCCAGGATCAGGATCAGGGGTACCCTGTGCCCAGGGCTGGGAACGGCCCTGGCAGAGCCTGATTTCTGTGGATGTGGCACAGTGACACAGCTGGGATGATGCTGCAGGAAGGATATCCTTTTGTAGGCATCTCCCTCTGCTTGTCCCACACTCTGCTCCCTTTGAAACTTCCCAAAATCACCTCCAGCTTTGGCTGCACCAGGATGTCTCTGGGACCTGACACCCTTTGCTGTGGTGGGTGGTCACTGGGGGATGCAGGGTGGGTGCAGCCCCAGGAAAAGCCCCCTTCTGCTCATCACACATTCCCCCATCTCCACCAGARCTACCAAACCCGGCTCCTTGGCATCCCCTGCACGTAGGAGCCGTCTTGTGGTAACAGATTGTTGTGTATTTAATGAACCCGAGGAAAAACAAGAAATGTGGAGGCTGCGGGGCGATGCGAGTTTGCTGTGCAGTCTGCCAGATCCACGCTCCTTCAGACAACTCACAGATGTTTGGCTGCTCGTTCCTTAAAGAGATTTGTGGGAGATGCAGGGCTCGGAAATTCGTGGGGGGATGGAGGTGGCAGCATGGCAAAGGTCTCCTGGCCCTGGAGGGTTCCTTCCCTCCCTCCCTCTGCTGTCCCCTGGACACTGTTGATGGCAACAGAGGGACAAACAGCAGGGAAAAGTGCCTTTTGGTCGCTAGGAGGATTAATAAAGGCTCCAGGTTCATCTTTCAGCAGCCCAGGAGCTCTTTGAAAGCCATTTCTCAGCTGAGGAATGAACCCCAGAGCCAAAGGGCTTTGGTCTAATGCAAACAGTGTAGGGTGTGCAGGTGACAGCAGGCACGTGTGTCACCCTGTGTGGGATCGGTGACCATCCACTGAAAGCATCTGAAATTCTTTTAACACTGCCTGCTGAGTTCAGGGAGACAACTTCAACTTTTGGAAGGTTCTAAGGGATCATTTACTGGGCTTCACATGAGGGTTCTGCAGTCTCAAAGTGTTTATCCACAAAGGGGAGGCRGTGGAAGATAATGTGGAGTCTGGCAATCGGTCCCTACATCCARTATTTTTCCTGCTTTAAATCCAGGTCTGTCCATGAGGGCTGTCAGCCTCTGCCTGTTCTCCAGCTCAGCCCTGCAGAAAGGAGAAATCTGACTTGCAAACAGCTTCCAAATTGGCTCTGACAGCGATGATGGTGCTGTGGCTCTTGGCAGGTGTTCCCCAATTACGCAGTGAGATGTCCCAGATCTTGCTCCTGCTTCACCCCGCTGCATTTTTGGGGTCACTGATGAGCAGCAGAGTTGCAGTCGGTGCTGCAGYGCTGAGTTTGCTTTGCAACTCCAGGATTTGCTTCTCACAGGAACTTTGAGAGCTCTGAAGCCTGGGCTGGCTGAAAATTCCCCCTGACTGAGGGTGGGCAGCTCTGGCACAGGATGCCCAGAGAAGCTGTGGCTGCCCCTGGATCCCTGGCAGTGCCCAAGACCAGGACTTGGAGCACCCTGGACACATGGAAGCTGTCGCTGCCATGGCAGGGGGTTGGAATGAGATGATCTTTACAGTCCCCAAACCATTCAGTGATTCCAGCCCTGAGAGCTGTTTTGTCTGTGAGCAGATGGAGGTTATTTCACAGGGGCAGGTGTTCCCAGGGCTGCATGTGCTGTTTGAAGTTGTTTGTGCTGGAGAARTGAGTCAGTAAAAGCGGTGTGGTGGGGCCATTTACCTTCTCCAGATCAGACATCCCAGGCTGTATGTGGGGAAAGAAAAAAAGGAAGAAACAAGAATTGTGTTTTTGTGTCTGTTTACTAGAGCATGCTCTGAGYGGTAATTAAAAGTAAACCCGGGCCCTGCTGCCTTGTTCAGCATCCCCAGTTGTCGAGATGAAGCAGCCAAGGCAATTCTCAATTCAGCAATTCCTCAGCTTTTGGGAGCGTGGCCAACACTCACAGTGTCTCACAGACCACTGCAAATTCTTGTAATAAATCTCCYGAGCGGGGCGGCGGGGGAAACCCGCAGAAAGGTGAGATGGTTTGTTGGAACGGCTGGCTGGGCTGCTGCTGCTGCTTCAGCTGCTCTTCTTCTCCAGAGACAACCCTGGAGCTGCCATTCTTCCATGGAAATGCCACTCAAAGATGGAAGCAGTCCCCTGATGAGTGGAATAGGCAACGATTACAGGTTTGCTCAAAGAAAATGTGTCATTTCTGTGGTCATTGGGGTTGGGATCTTCCTGTAGGCTCTGTCTGCAGGGCCAACACTTCCAGGGATGGGGGAGCCACAGCTTCTCTGGGCTTACCACCCTCACAGGGAACATTTTTTTCCTAATATCTAATCCAAGCCTACTCTCTTTCAGARTGAAGCCATCCCCCCTTGTCCTGTCACTTCCCACGGCTCCTCGCTTGCACCTCTCTCTCTCTCTCTGGTCGCTGTTTTGCAATGACTAATTTTGCTTTCTTCTTTTCCTTTTCAGTTGCCAGGGAGGAAAAGGCAAAGTCACTGCCCAGCACCATTTCCTTCGAGCTAAAGATGTTGAGACAAAGCACCTCTGCCCCTGCCCTGTCCTTTCAGTCCTTCCGCTGCTGCTGTGTTTGGGACTCATTCCCCTGCCACTCCTACTCCCTAAGAGCACGGGGGCAATAAACCTTTTACTCAAGTAGATGCTGTGTCATTCTCCTTGATTCCTCTTTATTCTTTTCTTTGTGAGAGCTTGCTTGTAGCTGAAGTTCAACCCAAGCAGAGATCTGGGTATGAGCTTGGATTTGAGGCTCTCCTTGGAGTTTGGGGGTGTTTGGATGTGYGGTTTGGGGTTGCAGTGCTGGGGTCACACTGCCTTTGTGTGGCTTTGCTGTCAGGCTGGGGCAGTACCCAGGCACGTGGAGCAATGGATAGGGTTGGAATAACAGAGTTTTATTTGCTCAGTGATTGTTTATGGCTGTGGGCAGGACTCTGGAATGTTGGCTGTTCCTGGGAGCCAGGGCTCCTCTCAGGATGCACATGGCATTTGTGGTTCCTCACGGGATGGCTGCTGGCACGGGACACCTGCAGCTCCTGCTGGCTGGGGATTTATTGGTGTGGCTGCAGATGGCAGCTCCATCCAGGCTGTCCTGCACTGGCACAATTCTGGGCTGTGTTGGTGAGAGCCTCTGTGACGCTGTTGGCTGTAACACTGAGCTGATGTGGTTCCTGAAGCTGTGCAGACCCACAGAACCATGCTCAGACACTGCTTTCATTAATTAGTGCTGAAAGCATGTCCTTGTCTTGTYAGCCCTGGGAAAGCCTTGTCTGGGTGCAAACAGGAGCCAGAGGAAGACTTTTCCTCATTCCTGTCCTTTGGCTGAGCACCTGGAGTGTGGGACAGCACGAGGATTTTCCAGGCAGGAGTGGAGCCCATGTGGGAGCTGTGGTCTCTCCTGGATGGTGTTTGCCCTTCCAGCAGCTCRGGAGGATCCTGTGGAGCTGSAGGAGCTGACTGCAGGCTCAGGGTGAGGTGACAGGSCTGCAGGATTTCTCCTCCCAGGGCTCTTTCCCCTCAAGGGAGTCCCAGGGATGATCCTGACACGCCTGCCTCCGTGGAAATTCAGTCCTTGGAAAGTCATGTGCCCTGACTCRTGATCCYCTTKGCTCAGGACTAGCCCACCRGGCATTTTCAGAGTGTAARAGCCYCTCCTCTGGCYCTGAATGGCTTCTTYYACATTTTTTGGAGGTTTTYRCCCCYTAAATAAATTMARTGTTCTCTAATGACACAGAATAGTKCTCAAGCAAGGGGAACAAGGTGCCCAGAGCTGAGCCCAATCAGCCCTGATGCAGAAGGCAAATTATTGCTTGAGTGAGGAAATAAACCCAGACTCAGCTACATGCAAATGATAGGCTTCATGGATTTTTTCCAAATTCGTTACACAATAAATCAACAAATTGAAGATGTACTCCCTGGCATGGTCCAAAGCCCTGAGGGTGAGACAGGCTGTGCCATGAGGAGATTCGGTGTAGTCCCAAATCAATTCTAAGAAGTGGAAGGATGGGGAGAGAGAGGAAGTTTTTAGTTTGTGTGAATATTGCTATGTTATGCTCGCAGAAAGCCTTAAACCCCAAAATTTCCAATTACAGCCACCAGTTTTGGTTATTTCCCCAAATTYTTTGTGCTTCCCTGTAGGGTTTGGSAGGGGATGAYCAGYTGTGGTGTGCCTGGTCCCAACMGTAGTCTGCATGGAGAAATCAAGATTTCTTGCGCCTCATGAAACAAGTTTCTGTTTCACTGATGAGAGTGAGAGGGAGGTGAAGCCCTAGAATCGTGCTCAGAGTTTGGCCTGGAGGGATTAATTTTGGTTCTTCAGACATCTAAACTGCTTTGAATAAACTCCAGAAATCACTCCAGAAGTGAGTCCTTGCTCAGCTGTTTTCCTCAAGCACAGCACAGGGGATGGAGCTGGGTTGGGGTGGAGAGTGAGGTCCCTGGTCGGTCATGGCTTCTTTATTTGGGACTTGGAGCACATTAAAATTCTTTTGTGCTCCTTACTTTGTGCCTTACAAAATTCCCCAGAGTTTACCTTTCAAGCCCGTGGATGGGAGTTGGATCATTTGGATTATTTTTTTTTCCCAAGCCCAGCACTCCATGGCTGTGATACTGTGAGGAAAGCAACTCTAGGGGAACCTCTTCCCATCTCTTCCACTGCAAAGATCACTCGAGGCTTCTGCTTGGTCTGTGGTTTGAACCATGGAAAAAGCAGGATTTGCTAAAATTTGGGGGTTTCTGTGCTCTAGAACTTGTGGTGGGCTCTTCACACAGCTCAGGAGATTGTGTCAGTCCCAGTGGCCACAGCTTGAGTCTAAACTTAACCTTGACATCATGATGGAGGTAGTTCCTTTATCTGATTGGAGGAAATACATTTCTTAGAGTAATTAATGGTCCCTGAAGAGTACCTTTTTGTTATCATGTGTGTGTGTGTGGAAGCGTCCAGTCTATAAATACACCGTGGTTTCCTCCTCAGCATCAGCAGGGCCATCCTGGCCCTGCAGGTTGTGTCCCATGGCACTTGTTTGCATGGAGAGGATGTGGCAGGGCAGCACCGTGCGTCAGGAGTGCTGTGAGGCAGGATGGGGAGCCACAGATCACGTTTCACTGCAAAGTTTCCCTTTTTATTGCAGTTTCTCCTTGGGGATGGTTCCAAAACCCAGCCAAAATTAGCTGATACCTGCAAAGGCACCTCGGCCCTGATGTTGGGGGGTGGTGGCTGCCAGTTTGGCAGCAGTTTGCTGTGTTCCTGTTATTAGGGCTGTGTTAATTGCAGGGGATGCAGGAGCAGGGAGAGGGAGGTGTGATGGTGTGATGGTGTGAGCTGCATCCCTGCTCCTGCCTGGCTGTGCAGCCGAGACTGCTGCTGCTGCAGCATTCACCATCACCTCAGGGAAGGGTAAATATGGCTGAGGAGATCTCACCTGGCAAAGGAGGAGATGTGTTTAGCTGCTTTCAGGCTGCTCTGAAGATTTTTTTGATGYTTGTGCCGATGGTGGTTGTGGTGTCCTCCCAGCACAGGGAGTGTGGCACTGCTGTCCCTGTGTTGGGGACAGCTCAGATTGTGACAGTCAGGAAGGACAGAATGACAGAATGCTGTGCTTTGGGATGCACCTTAAAGCCCATCTCATTCCACCCCCTGCCATGGACACCTTTCACCATCYCAGGCTGCTCCCAGCCCCAATGTCCAGCCAGGGATCCAGGGGCAGCCACAGCTTCTCYGGGCACCCTGTGCCAGGGCTGCCCACCCTACAGGGAACAATTCCTKCYCAAAATCCCATCCATCCCTGCTCACAAACTATGTGTCATTCTGACAGCCTGAAATGTGTACTTTTCYATTTGACAATTTTCATTTGGTCCCTGGGCTGCCCAGAGGTTTATGATGGAGTTACCAGTAAATATAAATTATAAACCCACCAATATCTCACAGAAAGCTGGAGACTGTACCAGGCACCCTTGAGAACAGTAAATCTTTGGAAAATGTATTGATTCCCAATCTTGGCTTTGCACTCTGGATGAACTTTGTCCTCATAAAATAATAGAAGGTGATTTTTCTTTACCAGCCAGCTGGCCTTTAAATGAGCTACTCTGAACACCACAGCAAGCTCTAATCCCAGTAAACACAGGATGGTTTAGGAGCTGGGAAGAGCAGCCCTATCAGATCAGAATAAGGGTTAATACTCAGTGGAATATTCTCATCTGTGGTCCTTAAAAATCACAATTGGCTTTGGCTGGATGGCACAAGATCAGTGTTTTATTCTCTYTGGGCTGTGTGAATGCTGGGTTTGGTTGTTTGCATTAACTGCAAAGCAGCAAAATGGCGAAACAGGATTAGGGGAGTGATTTGGGGAAAACGCTGATTTTGGTAATCAGATTTGATTTGCAATCTGTCTGCTTTACAAGGAAATAAGTCTGCTGGGGAGGATGCCAGGAGCTGAGGCAGGGCTCATGGTCAGGGCTGGGCAGTGTGTATGATCCTGGCTTAAAGTTTGTGCTTTAAGAGCCTCCTTATTGTCCATCTTTCAGCTTTTCCTACCTTAAACTGCCTAAAATTAGGCAAGGATCAGGAGGCATGGTGTGGCCTTTGGGATTTCAGGGCAAGGAGCTGTCTCTCCTTCCTTGCAGGCAGCTCTTTGCCTTGGGTTTTTTTTTTTTTTTTTTTTTTTTTTTTTTTTTTTTTTCCTTAAAGGGCTCTTCATAGATTGGGAATCATGGAGTAACTAGGGTGGGATGGGGGCATCCAGGGGATTTCACAGCCTTAATGATGCTGGAGAGGCTTTTTCTGCTGGACATCTGCTCCCAGCTGCTCTGGTGGCAAGGGCTTCTGTGAGATCGACCCTGGAGCTTTAAATTAGCTCTTCTTCCAATGTCTTGGTACCTTCAGTACAGGGGATGGGAGTCCCCTTTCCAAATGGAGAATTCAGAGGGAATTTTGTTCATTTGACTGGAATACTTGTGTCCCTCCAGATCACCTTGAGTGCTTTGTGTGCTTGCACAGCTCCTGTGAGTGCTCTGTGATGTGAAACACCTCTGTGCTGATGGGGAGCAGAGGGACACCAACAGTGCTTGAGATCCTGAAATAAACTCTCCTCTCGAGCAGCCACCATCAGGGTGGTTTTTGGGTTTTTTTGAGCAGTGTTTGCCCCTTGCCCAGGGCATCCACCCTCCAGGCAAGTCCCCTAAAGCTGTTYCTCTGTTTCTCTGTGCAGTTTCCACACTCTGAGGCTGCCCCTGCACATCCCCCGAGGAGCTGGCGGGGCCCAGCCTTTCCTGGGGGAACATGGACTGAAAAAAGGAGCTTTGCCAGCCCCCAGCTGCCAGCACCCTTTGCCTGGACCCTGATGGACTCGGAGGCAGGACTGCATTACCATGGTGATGATCTTAACCAAAACTCGGGAAAACAAAGGTGCTGACTCCGTAACACGCAGGACTGAGCTGGTAAGCTTTGTGAAATCTCTGTTCCAAACTGTTTCACTGCCAAGAACTTTGCTGCAGATTTATTAAARGGGTTTTCTGTCCTGCAGGGATGGATCTTTAGATGGTTTGTAGCGTTGCTTTCTACCCAGCTGCATTAATATCCAAGGAGCAGGTGGTTAGTAAAGGATTTGAGTGCTGTGGCTTTTGTGTGTGTGGATTTCAGTCAGCGTCCAGTGGGATAAATTGTACAAAAAAAACCAAATCAGTGCTGTGAAAAACACAGGTRAGAAGTTGCTTCACCAACAGCGAACAGATGCTCATCATTAACAGGAGGATGAGCAAGAGGGAAGCAGGATTAAGTGGGAGATGGTGAAGGGCAGGGCTGTGGGATTTAATTTCCCTGGGAGCACAGAGAGGTGCAAATCCAACCACACTGAATGAGCAGGGAACAACAAAAAGAATAAAAAAGAAAGAGAGGCAGCAAGCAGAATAAAGGATGGTGTGAGGGGTGAGTGTAACTGTGGTAGGGGCAAATAAGGGGCAGCATTGTGTGGAGGTGTGGTCAGAGCAAATGAGGAAGAGCTGCAAGGTGATGAGGAGCTGTCTGTGAAAGGCCAGAGCAATTCTGGTTGGGGACATTTGTCCCTCTGTCCCCCTGGAGTGATGGTCACGGTCTGAGAAGAAGCTCCACCGAAGGGCAGGGCACWCTGAGAGTCTCAGATAAGGGTGTCAGGAGCACGGCAGGAAGCAGCTGGCAGGATTCACCATAAATGGGCATTCTGAACATAAAAGAAATAGAAATGCCTGAGTTTGCTGGGGAAACTGCCTGCTGGGCTCTCCAACAGTGAGCACAGAGTGCTGGGGGGAAGGCAGGCTGTGAACGGCACARGAGAAGGTGAGCAGTGCTAAAATCTGCCTTGAAAGGGTGAAATTTGGGAAGGATATCGATACATTTAAAGGATATCCTTGCTATAGCTCCTGCTGGGAAGTCAGAGAGGGGACCTGGACATCTGTGCCAGCAGTTCCCTGGGAGCTGTGTGGGGCAGGGGAAGGGACAGTGGCTGCAGAGGGGCAGAGGAGAGCAGTTTGTCCTGCCCCTAAGAGAAGGGCTGGGTGCTGGGGATGGGTGATGGCAGTGCCAGGGATGCAGAGCTGTGATACAAAACTGCCCTTGGTGTTTGCTGAGTGCTTCCTGCAGCTCTGGGCTGGGTCAGGAGTGTAGGGACAGGAATGTAGGGACAGGAGTGCAGGGACAGCTCTGGGCTGGGACAGGAGTGCAGGGACAGCTCTGGGTGGGACAGGAGGGCAGGGACAGCTTTGGGCTGGGACAGGAGTGTAGAGACAGCTCTGTGTACTCAGGGGGAGTTGCTGGGTTGCCCAAGCTGCCAAACCAGGGCAGACAATCACAACAAGGCTGATCCAGAAAAGAAAGCAAGAGCCTTTCTGTTGTCTTCACGGGGAAGGCCAGAAAGYGAAACCTAAAGGAAATGAATGTCTGAGCAATGGGGCAGGGTCACCTGCCAACAGCCAATGGGCTCATTTGGTTCACTTCTCAGCTTGGTATAAAGACAAAATTCCTAGAAAATGTTGATTATATTCAATATGGGACATATTCAGGCTCCTCTCCCTCCTGCATTCACAGTGTTTGCTCTGTGGGGCTGGCATTCAGATGTGCACTGGCACACCCCTGCATTCTCTGGTCCCTCTTCCATCTTTCCTCCACTTTGGCTGTTCCTCAGAGACAGCAGCCCATCCTCTCTGCCTTCTGATTAATTCTACTGATGCATCACAAGGTGGGGCTTCACAGGGGTAGAGATATCCTTTCTTCACCTGGAAAACTGGCACAGGCTCCAATGGTGGCTGACCCTTCTTTACCTTCTCCACATCTACACCCCAGGGTTGCTTCCCTATGCTTCCATATTCAATATTTCCAGCTTTCTAAATATGAAGTGGGATCCTTTATTATTATTATTATTATTGTTGTTCTCATTATTCACTGGAGAAGCTGTGGCTGCCCCTGGATCCCTGGAAATGTCCAAGGCCAGGCTGGACAGGGCTTGGAGCACCCTGGGACAGTGGAAGGTGTCCCTGCCCAGGCTTTAAGGTCCTTTCCAACCCAAACCATTCTGGGATTCCATAGCTGTGTGAGCAGGGAACATGTAAAACAGGGATCAGGAGGGAACGTGTGAATGCAGGGGCCCAGGGCCAGATAAAACACAATTATGGCAGKGCAGATGAACGTGGGGGCCGTGCTGGTGCTTCCCTCAGATGATGGAAAGCCTCAGTCAGATGGGATGGCTTTGCCAGGATAGACACTTCAGAAGCCAGAATGTGGATATTTTTAGGGGTAATAAAGGAACAATTAGTACGAAAGTGTGTTTTTGCAGGCATAGCTGAAATGGCATGCAGCTGTGGGTAACATATTGATTTATTATATGTGAGCCCATCCATGCTCATTTTTAGAAGGGTGATGGTGTCTCTTATGCTGTCAAGAGGAAAATTCTTGGGAGAAAAAGAGTGTAAAAGGCAAGCAGGATTATTCCATACCCACACAGTGGCCTTTYCCCCTATTTTTAGTGCAAATCAGCACAATCCAAGTGCAGACTCCCCAGAAGTGCTGAGGTGAGGACGCCTTGCCTTCAAAACACATTATATCCTTAAAAAASCTAAATAGCTGCTTTGTACCTAGACAGGGGAGGCCTTAATGGGCTTGGATGGGGTTCAAGACACCACTTCTGCTGCTTTCTTGCCYGATCCAGGATTAACTCTGAATTGCAGCTTCCAGCTTAAGTTCTCCACAGTTTTGGGTCCCAGGGATGGAGACCTGGCTGCAGCTCTGGGTGAGGACTGGCTGCAGCAGCCTTTGATTTGCAAGCTCAGGCCTTGACAAGGACTCTGCACCAAGTGTAATTAAAGTTGATTTCACTGAGGAAATGTGACTGGGTCTGTCCCCCGGTCCCTGATCTCCTCCTCGGGGCCGTGTGGCTTCACCCAGGCTGGAGGCAGGGTGGTGGCTGGTGCCCAGGGCGAATCTGCCAGAAGTGAATAGTTTTTCTGGTTGTTTGCAGCACACTCCAAAGATGAGTCAAGGACCTACCCTCTTCTCTTGTGGCGTGATGGGTAAGTAACAGAAATTCTCCGTGTTCCCTCTGCTCCCTCGTGGCCATGGGTGGGGAGCTGTCCTGGCTCTTGGATGTCTCCAAAGCCACTGCCCTGCAGATTTTGGGGTGGGTTCCCCCATAGCAGGGATGGAGGGACACCACCACACCACACCAGTTCCACTCTCCTCCCCAGAGGTGATTGCTGTGCCCTGTTGCCATTGCTGAGTGAATTTTTTATCTTTTCCCCTCCCTTTTGATGCATCTGCTTATTTTTAGAGTTACAGCTGAGATTATAAATCTTTGGGGTCTGAGGCTGTCTGACTGGTGGCTCTCAACTGTTTGCATGATACAAGCAATAAATAACAGTATTACCACCAAGATGTTCCACCACTGGCACAGAGTGGTTGGGCAGACCTCAAACAACTAAGAAAATGTCTAATTTTTGCCGTTGACAGTAACCATGATACAAGATGCTTGATACCTTTTATGTCAGAGCTTGCCATCAGTTTTTATGTCAGAGCAGTCATAGAAATGATGGAGGATTGGTGCCTGGATGATCCTGATGGAGTGATAGTGCCAGGGGATGAGCTCTTGTGCTGCTCTCTTTGGCACACACAGTGGGGAGATGCTCGCTGGGCGAGGCCCCCAAACCCAATTAAAATTGTAGGTCAGGCTTGAGCCAAGCTCCTTGCTGTGAAAGCCAATCCTCTGCAGACAAAGAGGCTGCCCCTTTCCTCATGAACACAGCTCTCATTAGCGTTAATGAGRGCTGGGCACATGCACTGGCAGGAGATGTCCCCCCAAGCTCTGATAGCTCCAGTCATGGCGAGTGCRGGGAGATGGAGAGCATTTGTGGGTTCTTTCAGATGAAAACCACAAGCTTCCAAGTCAAGAATGGATAAAGCCCGTTCCCTTTCTCCTTTCAAACAGGAGCAGGGAACAAAGAGCTCAGATCAGATGGTTTTGTCTCACACCGTGGCACTGGCGGGCTCTCAGCAGATCCGCAGTCTCTGCCTCGTTGAGAAGCATCTTTGCTTTGAGAGCTTCTACAAAGCCTCCTGCCTTTCCAGTGCTGCTGTGCTGCTTCTCATGGCTGCCAAGTTATCCTCCTTCTGAGGAAATTGAGTGTCACCTCCTTGACCTCAGCTTGCCCTGTGGTGGTCTCTGTCCACCCAGTGCAGAGGAGCCCATCCCTCACTCSTGTGAGGACATCACTTGGCTTGGCTTCCATTTTAGGCATCTTCCCCAAGTGTGGGCCATGATCACAGGCTTATCCAGTACCAAAACTTGCTTTAAATCTTTTTAAATAAGTTATTATTGAAATGCAAAACTGGGAGAACATTTTAGGTCAAAGGGCCAAGTCAGTGGAAAGCACTGAGATAAATAAAAGCAGTGAAGGTTGGGTTGATAGCACAGTCAGCGTGAGGCAAAGATCCACAGTATGCTGGAGTTTTGGAGCAAAATTGGCTGATTTTTTTCTGGGGTTTTAAACAAAAGAGAATCTTAGAAAAGGGTCATCCTGGTGCCTTTGGGGCAAGGGCAGCTTTGGGCAGGAAGGCAGCTTGTTTCTGGATGCAGCAGGGGAGAGGGAAGCCCAGCCTCTGTTGGTAACAGCATCATCCAAACCCTGGAGCTTTCCCCTAAACACTGCAAGAAWCTGAAAATGTATTACAGATTGTATCCAAAATCAGTATATTGAGTAAACATTATTAAAGACTCAGTGTATTGGATGATGCACAGTTGGGTCCAATTCTCAAGGTGACCTAAGTAATCTTTTGGGTTTTACATTTGTAAGAAATATTCCTGCCAGTGAGATGATAAYATTACTAAAAAGATTGGGTTTTATCTTTATATAGCCCTTTGCCWGGAGGAAGATTAAAGGTGAAATGCCTAAAACTATAAATTCAACAACTTCTGTTTTCTCTTCTCCTTGATGGGTCCTTGAAACACCCAGGAGTGTAAGAATTGTCCTGTTGATGGATACTTGGGGTTTTKCTTCTCTTTTTTTTTYCCCTTTTCCTTCCTCAGCAGTCTCCATGGCAGGAACCTAATGAAAATATCAGTGTCTGTGCTAGAAGAAGGTGGCATTAGAAAGTTGGGGCATTAGGGTGGTGAGGGCCTGGCACGGGCTGCCCAGAGCAGCTGTGGGTGCYCCATYCCTGGAAATGTTCAAGATCATGTGGAGCACCCTGGATTAGTGRAAGCTGTCCCTGCCTGGGTCTTTTGCTGTCCACCCAAAGATGGAAAAATTTCAAAAATATAGGGAGTCAAAAGTAATAGAATGCCAGAATGGTTTGGGCTGGAAGGGACATTAAATCCCATCCAGTGCCATGGCAGGGACACCTTTCAYTATCCCAGGGTGCTCCAAGCCCCATCCAACCTGACCTGGTAAGAGAAGCTCTGTGGGCGTGTGCTGAGAGCTGTGACCTCCTGTTTTCTGTGTAAGCAAGAAATTATCTCTGAGGGAAGCTGCAGGCAGGRCTTTATTGAGGCTGTGACAAGGTGCTTGCGCAGGCAGGATCCCAGACCCGGCCCTGATTGTAAAATGAGGAGGAGGAGGATGGCTTTGAGCCCATGGTCCTGCACTCATCCTCTGGAAAGGGCTCTTCCCAAGGCAGCCATCCTTTCCTTTTCCCCTTGGAGGGCTCTCTGAGGGTTTGTTCTCCTGCAGAGAACAGGGTGAGGGATGGAGCACAGGGGTCAGGCTGTCCTTTGGCACTGCCACATCCCTGCCCATGGCATTGCCAACACCTTCATTCCGAGCGTGCCGGGGCAGGGCTGCAGCCTTGGGCTCACTGTGGCACAGCTTTCTTGGAAGTGGCTTTGCAACCTGAGTGGGTGACAGAGGAAAGCCAAGGAACCAAGAAAAAGGCCAGCTCATGGAATCATTAAAGTTGGAAAAGRTCTCCAARATCATSGAGTCCAACCTTGARCCCCTTCAAAGGGGTGATGGGCCTTGACTGCATCCTGAAAAAGGATCCAAAAAAACCTGCCAAGCTTGCCTGCCTCCTCTTTCTGAACCAGGATTTTATGGGATTTTGGGKTTTTTTTGGAAAGTCCATCAGTGTAGAGCATCTTGGTGCTGATTCAAGCACAGTCACTGTGCAAAGGGATAAAGCTKTGCAGGGAATTCTGGTGAGGTGTAGCTGGAGTGGGGACACCTCTCCACAGGATCCCCTTGAAGACCTGGGCACATTTCACTGTCAGGGTGGGAGATTTCCCCACGAGGAGCCCACAGGTGTGTTTAATCTCCACAGCAGATTTTGGGGCTGTTGTTTCCATTTCCCATTGAAGCACAGCTCTGCCCATTGTATTTTCAACTTATTTCTGCCCTAGGAAGGCTCCCTGGCACTGCCATCAGCTAATTACAACCATTAATTGTGTCCCACACTTAGAAATTATCTCCTGAACACAAAAAAATGTCCCACACTTAGAAATTATCTCCTGAACACAAATAGGAGGCAGTGAAAAATACAGGCTGCTTTTTCCCCTGTGCACAGGGATTGTGAGACCAAAATTCAACTTGAACAACATGGAAAAAAAAAAAAGAATTGGATGCGCACCTGTGCACAGACAAATGTTTGGGTTAGGTTCCAAACAGAATTTATCTGCCAAAAGGGATAAGAAAAATTGATTGAAACCCTTAATTGCTTTACAAGTTGCCATAATAAATTATGTATTAATGTAAATTATTTCATGGGAAAAGARCGTGGAGGGAACTTGAGCAGAAGGATCATGCATTATGTATAAAAAGGAGCTGTAAAAATATTATAGCAGCACATTTGTGTCGCTGCAGTGAAAGTTGTGTCAGCGTTTCGGTTTTACACCCTTCTCTGTGGTTATGAGTGGTCATTAAAATTTACTCTGTGTCACCAGAGGAGCTCAGCAGTCGTTTGAAAAGCCCGGGGCTGTCTCAGAGCTGCAGAGTGTCCTGTTCCCACAAAACCTGGAGCTCAGTGCTGGAAAACCTGGCTGTGATGCTCTGGGGATGGATCCTGCTCCCTGTGGGGCTGTGCAGAGCTCTCAGGGCTGGAGGACAACACCCACATTCCCAATTTTGGGGTGTGACTCCAGCCCATGAGCATTTCTCACCCTGGACCACTGGGCTCGTTTGATGCGGGGAGGGTTTTGTGAAAGAACAGCTGGATTTTGTTCCGGTGTCAATGTTTATTTTTGCAGTTTTAAGTCAAAATCCAGAAATAAGATGCTATTTCATCTAGGGACACTAGCAGCCAAGCCAGGAGCCCCCTGTGCTACCCTTACACCATGCTCTGGTTGTCCCTTCATTTTCCAATAGGCAAAGGAGAGTTTTCCAGCCAGACAGCTCACTTGCAAACCAAGGGGTTCTTGTGGTAGGTTTTATCCTGGAACAAATTTCTGCCTCAGGGTAAACCAGGCTGAGGTTTGTAATTAAACAAATTAATACATGTTTAGCTGCAGCAGAATTAATGGCTCCAGTGCAATTATTGTTATCAATGTGTGCCGGATGGGAATATTAGTCTTAAAAAACTGAGCAGAAAATCAGCTGCTTTTCTTCAATAAGGTTTTCCAGAGTTGTTTCATTACATTCTTAGCCCTTAGACTACTCCATTTTCAGGTTTTTTTCAGGGCAGCCTGCCTTCTGTTTGCACTGAAAACCCATTTTCTGGGCTATCTGGTATTTTGGGACCGGTCAGTGATAGCTGGGGCTCAAAGGGGCCAGGTTGTGCCAGTTCTTGTGGTACAGGGGAAAAATTAAATAACCCCAAGCTGGGGCTGGGGATAGTGGTGCTTTTACCGTTTTCTTTGCCAGGTTTGGAAGATTTATAGCTGTTTGTGCTGAAGCAGGGGKGAAAGAGGAAGGTGTCCCGTATCCTCCTCACCAAGGCCTTTTGTGCAGTCTCTGGCCAGAGGCTSGTGGCAGCTTGCCATGAAAAATCGCCTTCTATTTCTGTTTCTTTTGTCTGCTGACCTGACCCAAGAAATCTCTCTGCTGGCAGCATAGCACAGAGGAAAAATAATAAAGATCTAAACATAGATGGAATTGTCTAGCGCAGATTTCTCACTTTTCATTGTGTTTATTAAAATGAGGGCAGCAGCCACAGTTGAAAGGCCGTGCGGTTATTGCGGGCAGGGCCAGGCTGTTTGTGGCTGGGGCTGTTATGGCAGCAGCTGGAGGCAGGGAGAAACGGGAAAATGGGCCAAGAGTGGTGAAAAAGGCCCCAAATCTGACCTGCTGGCTTGAAACCTTAGTCAGAAGCGTTCTGCACTGTTAAATCTTCCCCGCCAGGCTGGTACCTGCAGCTGCGGGCTGGGCACGGCTTTCAGTTCATCCTCCAGTTCCCCGAGTGGAAATACCCAAAAAGCCCCCCAAAACATCGCATGGCTTAGATACAATCGTGTGAAACTTGGCAGTGACGCTTCTCCAGCACGGTCTGGGCTCTGTTTGTAGCAGCCAACGACAAAAACAGGCWCTGGGGAGAGGCTGATGACTTTTTTCCACTGCAGCAGCAGCGGGGYTGTCCTGCCATGGTTTTCCTGTTGAAGGTGTGTCTGCAGAGAGCCCCGTCCATGCAGGGCAGCCCAGCCTCCAGGGTGCTTTGCTTTCCTCTCCTATCGTCAGTGGGATGAGTTCATCCTCTTTAATCCTCTCTTCTCATCTGGCTGTTGGT
>NW_026623730.1:327130-334574 GCF_030028575.1 Malurus melanocephalus | reverse complement strand
GCAGGAAAAAAGGCCTCAAGTTGCACCCAGGGAGGTTTAGATTGGATTTTAAGGAAAAATTCTTCTTGGAAAAGGCTGTCCAGCCCTGGCACAGCTGCACAGGGCAGGGGTAGAGTCCCCATCCCTGGAGGGATTTAAAAGCCTTGTGGAGTGGGGGATATGGATCASTGGTGGCCTTGGCAGTGCTGAGTTAATGACTGCACTCGATGATCCTGGGGGGTTTTTCCAACCTCAAGAGTGATTCCATATTTTTTTAAATTCAGCTGTAAATTCAGGCAATTATCAGTTGTGGAGCCCAGGACAAGCTGCACACATCTGAGAAGTGATTTAGCACAGAGATAACCAACAGCCACAACATTTCAAACTGCTGAGTCCCCCTCAGCCAGTGCAACCTGGAATATTCAGAGGCGTGTTTTTATCTTCTTCTAGCAGTTTTGCTGCTGCTGGGACTGTCACTTTGTCTCTCTCTCCATCTACACCACACAACCCTCTCTGCTGGCAGTTTGGGAAACCATATTCYGAGAGTTAATTAATTTGTACTGGAAAACGTCCCATATGCTACTCTTTTTGTTTATGGACGTCGAAAGCGAGTCGCGGAATTAATTAACGCTAATGCCTGTGCGTGTGTGTTGTTTTGTTTTCTTTTTTTTTTCTTTTTGGGTCTCTTTTCTGAACCAGAAAATGACAGATGGAGAGATCTCAGCAGGAAATGTCCACTCCAGCTCGAGCAGCCGGGCGCCAGCATCTGGGACTGCCTGTCGGACAAGGGCGAGGATGGCTYGCGGTGGCCGAGGGACGCGGCCGGCACCTGCTCCGTCACCAACCTSATCAAGGACCTGAGCCTCAGCGACCCTCACAGCAACCCCTCCGCCCCTCCCAGCAAGCGCCAGTGCCGCTCCCTGTCCTTCTCAGATGAGATGTCAGCTTGTGGAAGCTCCTGGAGACCTCTGGGCTCCAAGGTGTGGACGCCGGTGGAGAARCGGCGCTGCTACAGCGGCGGCAGCGTCCAGCGCTACTCCAACGGTTTGGCCACCATGCAGAGGAGCTCCAGCTTCAGCCTGCCCGCCCGTTCCAACCCTCTGTGTGCTGAGCATCCCTCCCTGGCTGGTCAGCCCCGCAAACCGGCCGTGGGAGGGCATGGGGTGGGCAGGGTGGACATSCAGAGGTCACTGTCCTGCTCGCACGATGGCTTYTCGCGYTCGGAGGATGSGGTGCCCTCGGCCAGCAGCACCCCYGCCTCCACRCCCGAGCTGGGYCGCCGTGCCCCRGGGCTGTCCCGCAGCCGCTCCCAGCCCTGCGTCCTCAACGACAAAAAGGTCGGGGTCAAGCGGCGCCGGCCGGAGGAGCTGCAGGAGCAGCGGCCRTCGCTGGACCTCGCCAAGATGACCCAGGTAAAGAGGGGACGGGGCTGTCCCTTCAGGGGGTCAGGGGTTCTGTGCTCTGCTCCAGAGCCTTCAGCATCYTCCAGGRTGGGTCTATGGCAYGGAGGGTCRTGTGGGTGTCATGGRGAAACACATCCTTCTGTCCAGGCAGAATCACCCTTTCCCTCCCAAATGGATTTCTTTAACAAATAAATTCATTTCTCTTCCACGCTGGTTTTTGCATGCCAAGTCCACCACGTTATCATTTCCTCCTGGCACAGTTTTGAGCAGGAATGTTTTAAACCCCACATTTTTGAGTTTAGGGGAGAGGAACCCTGGGCCTGCCATGGTGAGATGAAGGCAGCACCCCAAGGCACCCAGCCCTGGCTCTGTCAGGTGCCGAATTCTTACTGCTACGGGCTTTACTTGCTCTTAGCCTCTGTAATTTTCCACTCTGGAGATGTTATCACGTTTCATTTTAAGTTGCAAGCAGAGAGCACAGCCTCCCTCTTCAATCTGCTGTTCAGAGCCTGATAACAGATCTGAAGAGCGAATCAGGGAGGATTTTGCTCCTGGGTCCTCTTTCTGCTGGACCCAGTGGCTGCACTTTAGCAAGAGRCAAAGTGAGAGGCTGCACTGAGGGACAGCACGTGCAACGTTTCCATTCTGCACTTGTAATATCTCTTCTGCATTTTTATGATTCAACATTTCCCATACCAATAATTTACAGTCACAAAGTCAGTGACACCACCAGCTCTGCGTGGGATGGAGATAATGGAGGGAGTGAAGGCCCCCAGGGGATCAGGGGCACCCTGGCCACCTCCCAGGGTTGGCTGTCACCTCCTGCTGGCCTTTAAACTTCTTCCCCGTGGTTTCAGTTCCATGTGGTCTCTTGAAGGTTTTTTGTGGTGCTGGAGCCAGCAGAACCTGTCGGGTGCAAGCATCCCCTTATTGTCTGCAGGGAAACTGCTGGGAGAARTGCACCAGGTGGGGATGGAGAAACAGCTGGGAAACACCCAGTGGGTGAGATCCAACACTGCCTGTGCATTTTCTCCTTACAAGAACATGATGTTTTATGGTGTTCCATGCTTGGCAGAGCGGAAGGTGTTTGAAGGAGCGTGGTGGTGTTGCGGGAAGAGATCATCTTTTCCTTCTCCAGAGGAGCTTAGAGGATAAAAAGRGTGAAGGAGTTACATAAATGGGTGAGATCAGGCGAAAAATATTAGGATTGCTCTTTGTYTTTTCATAAATCACAGCCACAACATTTATTATGCTAAGCTTGTTTTATTAGATAATAAGCTGGATAGACAGTAAAAACCATGCTCATTTGCATTTTACTAGCCACAGAGGGGGAAAGCACAAACGCCCCCTCTAATTCTCTCTGTGCAAGCAGACAAACGTTGTTTCACTTCCCTGGAAGTGTTCAAGGCCAGGTTGGATGGRGTTTGGAMCAACCCAAGCYARTGGAACGTGTCCCTGCCYATKGCASRGAGTGGAATGAGATGGACTTARAGGATCCTTTCAGTCCAGACCATTCTGTGGTTCCCTGGTGTGATGGACAGGGAAGGAGGAGAGTGGCCAGGCTTTGACTGGACAGATGTTTGTTGCCCTCCAAGGATGTTGTGAGGCAGCTTCTCCATGACATCAGTCCAAGGGGGAAGATTTGTTGGCTGGGAGACCAAGGGCTTGAACAGGGAGACCTGGGGGTGAGCAGGAGCTTCCCTTTCCCTCCAGTGGGTGCTGAGCCCAGGCACATGTTTATAATTTGGATGGCCATGGCTTTGACACGGGTGGCTGGTCCAAGGATGACAAAAAATCTAATCACTTGGATGTCCGAAAACAGCTCAGTCCATGTTCCTGGAAAACCCTCAGCTTGAGGAATAGTTGTGTTTTCTCTGGCTGCTGTCCTCCACATTAGAATATCTTCCAAAGTGAGAAAGCGGCGCCTGAGAACTCTCCATTGCTCGGTGTTGGGGTGGTTCATCCTCTGGGAGAAGTGAGACCACAGGGAAAGGGTCTGGCAGCCCCACACTGCGTGGCACAAGCTCTGTAGGAATGGGGAAGGGGTTTTCTGGTGCAGCATCTCCCCCAGTGTCAGTGGGCACCCCGATAGTCCAGCCTGGGTGTCCGGAGCCTCTGCCCAACACCCGGTGGTTGTTACAACCAACAACCCACAACAGCATCCCTAAGGAGCTCCCCGTGGGATCCAAGCATGCACCATGGATAGTCTCCATTTCCAGGGAGAAAAACCAGCCGGGCTGGGGTGCCCACAGCAGCGGGTGAATCCCCAAGGAGGGATGTGCTGCTGGCTGTGGGGTGGCACGGCTGGAGCGGAGTGGGAAGAAAGCAGAGCTGGGAGCTGTGCAAGGACTGGGGTTTGGGAGCTGTGGGGTTCTGGGAAGCGGGGCTGGCAGGAGGCTCTCAGCGTGGGAGGACTGGCACYGAGGATGGAGCAGGATGAGGCAAGTCAGGGGAGCATTCTTGCCTTTGGTGGGGCACGGCCAGAGCCCTCCCTGGATGGGAATGCCGGGAAAGCCGGCTAATCCCTCGTGGGSAACAAGTGTGCTCGAGAAAACCCTGCACTTTTGGGTATCCCCACAGGCTGCTTTTCATGCTTCCAGTCCAGGAGACTGCAGAATTGGGGTGRTTTCAGAGGAAGAGATGAAATAATGGCAAATTGTCCTTGTGGCTGTGCATGTCTGGCTTTAAATGGGGTAGAAACACTTCCTGTACAATGGAAAAAGGACACCCAAAGTGTCCAGACTGGACTGTCCAGTTATYCACRAAGCAWTCCYTTTACAKATGGGGAAACTGAGGCACAGGGCATGCCATGAGTGCCTGGCTGCCATGGGCACCAGGCCTGGGGTGCAGGCTCAGCCTTGGCTCTGGCAGCAGATTGGTTAATWTTTCACTTGTGCTGGTAGCCACATGTGCTTAGAGGCCCGA
Source organism: Malurus melanocephalus (assembly GCF_030028575.1). Lineage (NCBI taxonomy): Eukaryota > Metazoa > Chordata > Aves > Passeriformes > Maluridae > Malurus > Malurus melanocephalus. The sequence continues at coordinate 330,267 of NW_026623730.1, read as the reverse complement.
AACCCGGTACCATAATCAAAATAAAAATAATTTGTCCTGAAAGAAATGTTTTCTTCATACCAGGAGGGCTATTTAGGCCAGGCAGGAGGGGAGGGAGCCGCTCCTGGAAGCAATTACACGAYCACATAACTGGGCTAATTAAGAGAGAAGCCTAAATGTTAAAGTTAAGCTGGGAGGGAAAATACTTAGGAAAATACTGCCTTTAATTCCTCAAAATCCTGGTTGTGTCTCTTCTGTCTGCAATTCCCATAGCTCAGAGAGGGGAGGCGAGCCCATATCCCTCCCTTTATTATTGACTCATATGGCACCAAACCAGAGAGGCTTCAGCTTCAGGCAGAAACCAAACCATGCACATGGTTGCCATTGGAATAGCAATGATTTTTAAAAACCATGGCACCACGACAATCCTTCTGCTCCCTTTAAATGCACATGAACTCTGTGCCTTGAGCTGGGAGTGAACCTGGGGGGTCTCAGTCAGGTGAGTGAGTGATGGTGAGGTGGCATTTAATTATCCTGAGTCTGGAGGCAAGTGAGGTGGGAAGAATTTCTGTTCTTCACAGCAATGGATTTCTCTTCTTCACCCCAATGGGTTTCTGTTCTTCAGCCCAATGGGTTTCTGTTCTTCACCCCAATGGGTTTCTCTTCTTCACCCCAATGGGTTTCTATTCTTCAYCCCAATGGGTTTCTCTTCTTCACCCCAATGGGTTTCTMTTCTTCACCCCAATGGGTTTCTCTTCTTCACCCCAATGGGTTTCTMTTCTTCACCCCAATGGGTTTCTCTTCTTCACCCCAATGGGTTTCTATTCTTCATCCCAATGGGTTTCTCTTCTTCACCCCAATGGGTTTCTCTTCTTCACCCCAATGGGTTTCTATTCTTCATCCCAATGGGTTTCTCTTCTTCACCCCAATGGGTTTCTCTTCTTCACCCCAATGGGTTTCTGTTCTTCACCCCAATGGGTTTCTGTTCTTCAGCCCAATGGGTTTCTATTCTTCACCCCAATGGGTTTCTGTTCTTCACTCCAATGGGTTTCTCTTCTTCACCTCAATGGGTTTCTCTTCTTCACCCCAATGGGTTTCTATTCATCACCCCAATGAAGGAGAGTTTGAATGCCTGGCCTGGCATCTCTGACCTCCTCAACACGATGTGAACCATCCTCATTTCACTGTGGGTTTTCAGCTTGCTTTCCAGCTTCAGCTTTTATTCCTCCTTCCCACGTGAAGCCCAAGCCCGAGGAGGACAACATTCCACCTCTGTGGTCCCAGCAGCTGTTCTGACAGTGTGTTAATTAATCTCCTCACAGCCTGCTCTCCTTCCTAAGCACTGTGCTCTTGGCCTCATAGCCCCAGGGACTGTGTCTGTACTGGCAGGACGTGCTCAGAAACGGCTGGGATTGGATTTTTCCATGAATTAGGAGGTTTTGCAAAGAACTGTTTTTTCTGTTCCTTGTGTGGGTGCACCTGAAATGAATGAGAGATGAGAAGTGTCRCAAAGGTGACACTTGGACCCCAGGAGTCCTCCCAGCTGGGCTGATTTTGGCAGGAATGAGTGGTTTTACCTTCTGCAAGGCACTCTAAAAAGCATCTGGGTGGATTAGGTGAGAAAATGGGTTTTCAAAAATAAAAGCAGGCTCTGCCAGGGATGCTGTGTGGTGGAGAGACACCCTCGAGGTTGTCCTCTCTGTGGTGCAATTGTTATCCAGAGGAACTGGGCCTGTCCCACCTCCACACCAAGCCCTCGCTATCTCTTCCCCATTCTGCTTCCTGCTGTCTCAAATGTTGATGTGGTGGTCACTGAGAGATCCCAATTTGTGTTAAGACTGTTCCAGCTGTCTTTTATACAGCTGTCCTTTATGCAGATGTGGTTTTTAAAATTATATATATATCTATCTATATATATATATAAAAATAAAAATTATATAAATTATATAGATATAATATATATTATATAGTATTATTTTATAGATATAATTGTATATATAAATATATATATAATATAAATAATATAAAAATATAATATATAAATGTAATATATATTTTTTATATATAAATATATAAATTATATAGATATATAAATGTTTAAGGCCAGGTTTGATATGTCCTGGAGCAGCCTGTTCTAGTGGAAGGTGTTTCTGCCCATGTCAGAGATTGTGATGTGATGGTTTTTTAAGTGTCTTCCAGCTCAAACCATTCTATTTTTCCATTTAAAAAAAAAAAAAAAAATATGTATTTGTTTAACCCAGCCGTGTTCTCTGCAGCACAAACCCCAAACAGGAGTAGCCCTGGTTGGAAAGGGAGGATGGTGCTGTAGAGTTTGAAAATACAGCTTTCTGTCAGGCTGGCAGGAATTGTCAGATGTGTGAGAGATGATGGTTCCTCCCAGCTGTAGGATCTGTGTGCTGGTAGTAAATGAAGATTGGGGGTGGCACTTTTGCCCTATTTCTGGTGACTCTGCAATGTTTTGGCCACTCTGTGAGCCTTCAAGAAGGTGCAGTTTGAAGAGCTACATCTCTCCTAACAAACACAGCACTCCTGATCTTTTCCTCCTGAGTTTTCTCTAATATCCATTTAATTTTCCACAAAGGTTTTACCCATGAGCACTGAGGATTCCCAGGGAGCTGGCAAAGCCCTTTTTCTCCATGGAGCTCTGTATTTTGTGATGTCTTACGGTACATGGGACAGAGAACAGCTGCCATAGAATAAAAAAGGCAATTAAAATATCATATTCTCTTGCATCTCCACAGCTTATGGAGAACCCTGTGGTTACAAGTTCGCGAATAGCTTCTTCCCTGTGAGGGATGGGTGGATGAGAGGGTGCTGGGAGCATCCCTGAGAGGGATGGGTGGGTGAAAGGGTGCTGGGAGCATCCCTGTGAGGGATGGATGGATGAGAGGGTGCTGGGAGCATCCCTGTGAGGGATGGGGGGATGAGAGGGTGCTGGGAGCATCCCTGTGAGGGATGGATGGATGGGAGGGTGCTGGGAGCATCCCTGTGAGGGATGGATGGATGAGAGGGTGCTGGCAGCATCCCTGTGAGGGATGGATGGATGAGAGGGTGCTGGGAGCATCCCTGTGAGGATGGGGGGATGAGAGGGTGCTGGCAGCATCCCTGTGAGGGATGGATGGATGAGAGGGTGCTGG
>NW_026623730.1:316442-326804 GCF_030028575.1 Malurus melanocephalus | reverse complement strand
AGCAGTGCTCACCAGCTGAGGAGGTGCTGAGGGGATGCTCTGGTGAGGGTGAGTTACAGAGAGGACTTTGTGCTGCTGTGGGGAGGGTCTGGGCACAAGGGGACCATTGTGGACAGGCAGAGCCTTTCACGGGGTGACTTCACTGCCCCACGAGGGGCACGTGCCCTCATGGATGGAGTCATCTGCACCAGCAGTCATGGGAGCAGCCCCCTGAAATGAGGATGTGCTCTCCTTGTGGTTTCCAGGGTTAAAATCAGCTCCAGGCTGGGCTGGAGATTCAGAGGGTCTCTCGATGGAGCAATGCTTGGGAGCCTGGCTGGCCCTGCCTTGTTTTCCCTCCTAACTAAGGGATGATGGCAGTTTCCATGAGGATCCATGCACAAAGGAGTTGGTACACCCCCAGAGCTAATGTGAACTGCCCTCCAGTTTGAAATGTTTCAGGCTGGCACTGAGTGGGAAGAAGTTTCAAACTGCAGGATGGCAGAGGGATCTCTCCTCTCTGAGCATCCATCTCTTTCCTCAAGGAGTAAAAAYCTCTAATTTTCACATAAGAAGGTTTTCTGTTTAAATTTTGGCACCTTTCAGGCTTGTTGGAGAGGCCGGGAGGGGTGGCAGTGATCTCGGTCGGCGTCAGCACCCACTTGAGTTGGTGACAAATATTTCCAAATGCAGTGATAGGAGAAAAACTGGAGGTTTTGAATTCCAAACGTATCCCAGGAAATAGTTTGATATTGATGTCACTTCTGAGAGAGATTCCAGCTTCCAAGCCCCAGTGTTTTTTAAATAAACAGGAATGAGAACASYAAAGTTCAGTTTGTGGCTTGGTGGGAAAAAGCCTTTGGTTCAGGATCRGAAGAAACYGGTTTGAAGGGAGCAGGGAYACCTTYCACTATCCCAGGCTGCTCCAAGTCMCATCCATCCTGGCTTTGGGCACTGCCAGGGATCCAGGGGCAGCCACAGCTTCTCTGGRCACCCTGTGCCAGGGTCTCCCACCCTCACAGGGAACAATTCCTGCCCAATATCCCATCCATCCCTGCCCTCTGGCAGTTTGAAGCCRTTTCCCCTTATCCTGTCCCTCCATCCCTTGTCTSCARTCCCTCTCCAGCTCTAGTGCAGCACCTTTAGGCACAGGAAGGGGCTGTCCCAGWTCCATCCCATTCCATCCCCTGCTCCTGGCTCCATCCCTCCACGAGGCCCAGGGATGCAGGGCTGGGTGTTGCACCCTCTGTTCACTCTCACATGGCAGGACAGGGCTGGGAACACAAACAAAGCTTGGCAGTGTCTGTCCCAAACATGGACAAAATCCAATTGTGTCCCGAGGATGCACATCTGATTCACCACATGCTGATTAACCCTCCTGTTCCCAGGCTGTGGGATCCCAAAGGACGGCTTTTAGAAAGCACAGAGATTCACTTTTGAAGGAGTCAGCACACTCAAAAGTGGCATTTTGGCTCGAAAAAGCCAAAAGGGATTTTTCATGCTGGTTTAAAAAAAAAAACCAAAAAACAAACACCCAAACCCCATCACTCCTGAAACTACTGGGTTAGTTAAAATCTGCTTGGAACCACTTGCCTTGCAAAAYTCTGCTGAAGCATTTTAGGAAGGCAAAGCATTTCAGGAAATGGTGCTAAGTGAATAATAAATAAATAAATAATTAAATAAGGGCCCTTCATTTTTCCTTTCCAGAGAAAGATGCTCAGGCTTAGTCCAAGATTGAGGCTGTGGCAGAAAAGTGAAGTGTTTTTCAAGTGTGCACTGGATTTGCAGGAGGTCTTGGTTGGTGGGAGTGTTGGGTACAGGTGTCACAAACTCTGGATTTTTGGTCATCCAATATAATTTTATCTCTTTACTTGCTGATACTCTTTTTTTCAGCACTGCTGAAGCAGTGACATAACGTTTGGTTTTAATTTTTATAAGGTCCTGCGTTATAATAATAAAGAGGAGACTGGTTCTTGGAGCATGGAGGCTGAGCCATGTCTGCTGCAGCTCCCTCCCCCTGTCCCTTCCATTCCTAGGAATTTCCTTTGCATTCCCATCACCAGGAAAATGACCTGAGGAGTTGGAGAAGGAGTTGGTGAAGGAGTTGGAGAAGGAGTTGGAGAATGTTGTGGGTGCCTTAAAGGCTATGCAGAGCTTTGAACCCTTGTGATATGTGTGTGTGTGTGTGCATGGCCCAAATCACACCAGCTGCCATAACGAAGTTCTGCAGAGCTTAAAAACCAGATCAAAACCCATTTTCCACTCTCATTTTCCAGTCTCAAACACCTGGCCCTCCTCCTCAGCAGCACAAGCGAGTGCTTTCCCTGACACAAATGCCAGGCAGGATTTACCGTGATGCAAACAACCAAAGCATTTATAGATAAAGATATAAAGATAACAACTCGGGCTGAAGATGTTTGCCTTGGAGAGTGATTTAAATCCAAACTAGGCAGAGAATTCCCCAGTGGAGGTGACTTTGCTGGCTCAGGAGGGCTGGCAGAGGTTCATCTTTCCCGCATGGAGCAGCAGCTCTCACTGCCCATTCCCCTTCCCTGCTGGCACCGGGTTATTTTCATCTTTGTGAAGGAACTGCAGCCCAGTGTGCTCACAGGAGGTGATGACAGCTTGGGAGGTAGGGCCGGCATTGCTGACAGCTTGTAGGATTACACCTTCCCCGGGAAAATTGCAGCAATCACCTGGCAGGGTGGAAAAATTAAAAAAAAAATAAGGTGTTTGAGCAAAAACCGTGATCACCGCAGGGATCCCGGTGCTGATATTTGTCCTGGTAGATCCACTGTGTGTGTAGGGATGTGTTATGGGGAAAAGCCTGCAGCTGGGTGTTTTATTAGGGGAAGAATGAGATGGAGGAATGCTGCTGAGGGATTTTTCAGCTTGCTCTTCAGCCTCCAGCCTTTGTCACCGATGGGGAGGGAAAATCTGAGGAAAAGGATGGATGTGAGGAAGAATTGGCTCCTGCATCCTTCCCTGATTGCAGCCTTGGTCCCTGTGCTGTATGGACCATCACAAGATCCTGTGGGAGAAAGAAACATCCTGAGCTTGGTCACCAKTGTGCAAGAAGGGCTTTGGTGTGGCTTTTTCCAAGTGGCCAAGCATCTCTTATTTTTTTAGTTGATTTTTCAGGTGCTTGCATTAGTAACGCCTCATTTTCTCCCTGAAGGATTGCCCAGCATGTGGGATTGAGGCAGCTTTGGGAAGGAAGTTGGGGGAAGAAAAATCAGCACCTCAAATGATCAGAAATGAGTCATTTGGGTTGGTAAAGGTGGTTTGGGTGTAAGGTGCAGTACAGATCTCGCTGGGTGAAGTCAGGATGGCTAGAAACACCTCCCAAAAGCCATCCTGTGCTGGATTCCCACAGTTTCCCTGAGACCAGCAGGATTTGAGGTGCCTGATACCCATTTTTGTCTGGCACTGGAGGTTTGGAGGGGCTTGGAGGGGCCCAGGGCAGCCTGGCCATGGGGGACAAACACCACATTGTGCCACCAAACCTGCTCATTTCTGACAYCAACAGAGGCCTTGACTGCCTGGTTTGGCCAGCTCAGCACCTCAGCACGTGCTAAATTCACCCAAGAAATAAAAAACGAGCAAAGAACTCCTGAAGGATGGAGAACAGACATGGCATTGACAGCAGTGGCTGCTCCAGCTCTGATCCACAGCCAGCCCATGGAATGCTGGCCTGGTGATCACCATCCTGGGGGGACTATCCTGACCCCCAGCTGTGGAAGGCGAGCTGTGGGATTTTGTGGCAGCCAGTGACTGTGAAAATTTGCTTTCTGAGCTGTCAAACCTGCCCCAGATGGAGTGTCTCTGCACCAGCAGCACTGGCACCATCAGGAGGGGTTTTCTGTCCTCTCACAGGGAAAGCAAAGATATTCCCTGGAGTGACTCAAGGCTTGGGCTGGTTTCAATGTGTGTGGATTTGAGCAGGGAGAACGAGGCTCTTTGCTTGGTTGTATTGCCCAAACCCCATAAAATCCAAAATTTCCCTGAAAGTCCCTTCATGGCTGTTGTCTGAGAGGTGTCCAAGCTTGGGAATGCTCTTCTTTCTGATGAGAAGAATGAGCTGCAGACCTGCTGAGTTACTCTCCGGGCTGCCTCCTCCTTCATTTGTCACTACAGGAATCGTTCATCTCCTCTGAATTACTCAGAGAGCATCTCCCATCCTCTCAGGATGCTCTGTAGCACCCTGACCTGTCCACACCTGGGTACCAAACCCTGGGAAGCACTGGAGATGAGCTCAATTGAGAAGGAGGAGAAAAATTACCATTCACATTCCCAGAAGAGCCAAATCCCTTTTTGTTTGTCAAAGGGATTTGCACTTCTGAGAGGGCTGTTGACTTTCAGGAGACCTAGGCGTTTCAAGTGCCTAAATCACTGTTGGAAATATGCTTGCAAATTTTGTGAAGTGCTTAGAAAAATATTTCTGCTATGTCCTCGGGCCTTCTGCAGTGGTAATTAYGAGTTGTCCATTAACCACAGTGTGCAGCTCTCTGCTTGAAGCTGCTGCATGCTCAGAACCCAGCAGACAGAGGCATGGCTGGGATTTGAAAAATACGACCAGGATGACGTGAGGACGGGGTGCAGTTGCATAATTAGAGAACAAATGCTCGTTTTTTCACACGGGCTTGGGGAATTGTGGGGTTTTGAAGGTTTCAGAGRCTGAAGGCCATGTGAAATGCAGCTTTCCCCAGCTTGGGCAGTGGCCAGCTCCTCGTGGGGCAGCAGGAACTTCTCTGTGTGGATAGAGGAGCCTCTGCAGGGACAGGTTTTACTGTGTTCATGGAGATGTGCAGAACTCAAAACCTCTGAGCGATGGTCCAGGGGTTCAGCTCAGCACAAAGACCCTTTAATTTGTTAGGAACTGGTTGGTGTGTGATGTAAAGCCTCTGCATCTCCCTTAGGGGCTGTGTAAATGGGTGGTTTTCCTTCATTACAGCCTGGGGTAAGGTGTTTTGGTGGGGCTGCTCCCCACTTGCCTGGATTTGAAAGAGAAAACCCTCAAGCAAATGTGCCTGATTCCCTGGGAACGGCCCTGGGGATGTTTTGGAGCAAGGCTGTGTCTCAGGCTTTGTGTTTGGTGCTGAATGGGGCAGCCAGAGCAGGTTCAGGCAGCAGCTCTGTCACTCTGTGTCACCAGCGCTCTGTTGGGTGCTGATGTTCTCCCGGCTCCCTCAGCCACTCCTTTCCCAGCTCTGTTCCCTTCCCTGGACACGCTCCAGCCCCTCAATGTCTTCATGGTCACTCAATGTCTTCATTGTCACGAGGGGCCCAAAACTGCCCAGGAACAGGTGAACATCTCCAGTTTAGTGAGGAGATGCCTGCCTTCCTCCCAGGTGTTTATTGAACTCATTCAGGCCTGTTCTGGGACGTGTTCAGGCTGAGTGTCTGAGAAGGGAACTCACCATCACACACTCGCTCCATGAGAGCTCACAGAGCTGCTGAGATCCTCCTCACCCTCCTCACACCCAGAGCACACCCTCTGTGTAACAATGGGGGAACAGAGCACACCAGTAAGGGCAGACATTTCTCTTGCTGACAAAGGGAGTTGTTGGAAACGTTCATTTCTTTTTGGCGAGCTTTGTCCTGCCTTAAATGTGAAACTAAAGGGCGATTCATGGGGTGGAGATGGTGATGGCAGTGATCCTGAGCAGGATGGGGGTGGTTTGGGTGCGTTGTCTGCTGCAGGGACAGGAGATGCACAGGACCTGCCCTGGATGGGGATGTGGGGCTTTGCAGCATCTGCTCCTCCATGGCTGATGTCACCCCTGTCCTGGCACTGCAGATTTTGCTGGTGGATGTGTCAGCTCTCTCCAGGCTCTGGATGAGCCCCAGATATTTTGGGAGGGATGTCTTTTCATTTTGGGGAACCCTGGRGARCTGCTGGCTGGAGCATCTCCTGGKGAGCTGAGTGCTCCTGCTGCTCTGCTTGCTTCCTGTCGGGCTGGGGGTGCTCAGATTTGGGATTGGGAGGACTGTCCCCTCATGTGGCATAACTCCTACCCCAGCCCAGCGTCAGGGTCTCTAATTCACCTGCTCCTCTCCCCTTGGCTCTGCAGAACCGCCAGACCTTCAACAGCCTCACCTGCCTTAGCGCCGCGGCCGAGGACGGTGCCCGGCGGCTCCAGCCCTGGAACGCGACCCCCGAGGTGATGCCAGGCAGGACCCCCGCCTGCACCCCGGTCCCAGAGCCACCACGGGCACGGCCCCACAGCCACAGGGCCAGCAGGGACGAGCTGTCCTGCGAGGAGGAGGAGGAGAGCAAGGAGGAGGACAGGACGGCCTGGCGGAGCGGCACGATGGGCACCGAGAGCCTCTTCCAGCTGGATGGCGAGATCGACATCGAGCAGATCGAGAACAACTGAGGAGGGGGCTGCTCCTCTCGCCCCGGGGGTCAGGGAGCTGCCAGTGGAGCTGTGGAGGGCTCCTCGTTTCCAGAGAGTTTGTGGGATCCTGTCACTGCGCCCCTCCTGCCAGCTGGAGGGGACGAAGCGGCTTTGCCAAAATTTCATCAGGTATTTTAGAGGAATCCGTGTGCATGCGTGTGTAAATCTTGAAATTTCTTTGTAACTACTGTAGCCAGAGATCAGCCAGTGGGAGGAAAGTGCCTGTCCCATGGGGAAACCAGGCACGGGGATCGCCAAAAACTCGGAATCCGCGAGTGAATGGCTTTTGCCAGGATAGGGCTGGAGCTGATGGAGCTGGTCCCACCTGTGCTAGTTCAGAAAGGGGAGCACAAGGAGAAACCACCACCCCTGGGACTGGAAAAGGGAGGGGAAAGCAGAATACTGAGATTTGCAAATGGAGCACTGGCTGGTGGCTGCTGGGGCAGCTCCTTTTTTCCGGCCACACCCCGTACCGCCCCGGCACCCTCCTCGCTCCCCATGTCCCTGGAAGTGCCGTGAGAAGGAAATCACAAGTGAAGTGTTTTGCTTAAATTTAATAATGGCAAGAGCTGGATTTTTACTCCTTTATTTTTAGTATTTCTGATGAGGAATTGAACACACCCCTGGGCTGTGTGGGGTGGCATCCGCAGCAGCGCTTGCTGGGCGCTGCTCAGGGATGCTCAAACGCCTTCCTTCCTTAGTTTTTTTCTTCCCAGCCCCTTCTCTCATCCCTTTTGGGAAAAAAGCCCTACTCAGGCTCGGTGCCACCCTCATTTAGGTTCCCAACACCCTGTTTTGAGCAGGGCTGGCTGTTTACCCATTTAGCAGCAGCTGTGCCCTCTTTGCTACCCGGGGCACGGCTGCCACCCTCTCTTTTTTTGGCGTTACTGTGAAGGGCTGCGTGCCCGAGACACGTCGTGCAGGAGGGGTTACTTGACAAARTCAGCTGGCAAAAGGCTGAAAATCCAGGTAGCAGCACTGAAAGCTTTTCCTCTTCCTGTGCCTTTTTTAAGCACAGATAAAGTGGCGACCATTATGTTTGTACGATATGAATTCTCTTTGCTAAAAATAAGCTGTCCACTTGCTAACAGGTTTAGAAGGACGCAGATTTTTTTTTTCTCTCCCTCTGGGATTTTTTTTTTTGTTTGTTTGTTTGTTTGTTTAAAGCTCTAGGAAAGCTGTACAAATGGCTTCCAGCATGTTCTGGATTCCTTCTGCTGGTTCCTTCAAGCTCAGGGGTTACTTCCCGAGCTTTGCAAAAGAAAGAAAGGARAAAAATAATCACTGATAACAGGAGCAACTGAAGACAGGACATTTTTAATGGGGTTCAGCACCCCCATGGGCAATGCTTTGAGGGTCCATAACTCAGAAAGGCTGAGAGCTGCTGGTACAGGTTTCATTCATCATTTCTGGTTATATTAGTGCACTTTTTTCCGCAGTGGTTCAGGATGCATGTGGCATCTCCCACCACGGTGGAACCCCTTGGTCGTTACCCCTGTCCTGGCACTGCAGAGGTTCTGCTGGTGGCAGTGGCCGTGTCCACTCCCTCCAGGCAAGCAGGACGAGCCCCAAATATTTTGGGAGGGGTAGATAGGGATGTCTTTTCATTTTGGGGAMCCCTCCAGCTCTTTTAAAAAGTGTCGCTTGATGCATCACTCAGAAGAAAATACACCCTGGGTTAATTTTTAGCCCTCCTGTTGTGGCAGGAGCTGCTGGTCTCAGCTGTTTTGGGAAGGTCCAGCCATGCCAGAGCTTTCCCAGGCTGCTGCCCCTCTGTCCACACCCCTGCAGTGGCACCCTCACAGCACAATTCTTGGCTTTGAGTCTTCCTGATGCTCCATCCATCCMTCCCTCCCCACCGCTGGCAGATCCTGCTCTCGGGGCGCACAGGCACCTCCTCAGCTGAGCAAAAAAAGGGCAAATTCACCCAAATCCACATCCAGCTGCCACCGCAGAGCTCCAGGCGGGCTCTCGTGTGGGCATCCCCAGGGCTGGAATTCCTAAGGGCTTCTGTTTTCTTTCCAAGGGCTGCTCTTGGTGCCACGCTAACCTCCACAGTGGGAAGGTGGCCAATGGGCTATGACCCCACTGTCCTGGATGTGGTGGCCAATGGGCTATGACCCCACTGTCCTGGATGTGGTGGCCAATGGGCTATGACCCCACTGTCCTGGATGTGGTGGCCAATGGGCTATGACCCCACTGTCCTGGATGTGGTGGCCAATGGGCCATGGCCCCACTGTCCTGGACGTGGTGGCCAATGGGCCATGGCCCTGCTGTCCTGGACATGGTGGCCAATGTACCACGGCCCCGCTGGCCTGGAAGTAGCCGTAGCATTCAGTTTACATTCAGCACAACCCGTTTGCCTTACTAAAAACGCTTCTCCAATGAGTCATGGCCTTACACTGGGCACGTTGGCGTAGGCACAGACTACAGTTAGCGACAGTTCTGAGGCCACGGTGGTGTTCTGTTGGGTGTTTCTTGTTGGGTTTGTATGATTTCATGTACTTATTCTCAGTTTAAGAAAGCCTTACTTTTTAAAAAATTTTTTTTCTCTCTCTCTATCTCTCTCTCTGTAGAGGTAAAACATTTGTGGATTTATATATATATAAATATATATATAAATAAAGTAATTAAAAATATTAAATATAATATAGTACGTGCCTCAGATTCAGGGGACATCCTGTTGATTGTAAAGTCAGAAGTGGCGGTGCTCCCCCGGCGTCAGGAGATCCATCCCCTACGCAGTGGGGAGAGCAGGGAATCCCCTGGGCATCCTGCTCTTGGTTTGTAAAGGACTTCACCTATTACACAGATGCTTTGGGAACCCCCAAATCCCCCAGCAGATCCCTGCTGGCTGCCAGAATGTGATATTAATGCGCAGACAAGGGATGTTTTTCCTTGCTAGGTAGCTAAAATAGGCTCATTGTTGTGAAGATAAGTGGCTTGTCTAAGGTGTGACCCAGTCTGGGCAGCAGCTGTTTTGGGATGRCACCAAAGCTGTGGCAGCAGCAATAAAGGTTCACCATCCTGAAAAAAAAAAAATAGGATTTTAATACAGAAAGTCTTAGCAGGCGCACGAGAGTTTGCTGTGTGCTTTGCAGACGCAGCTCTTTGAGCCTGTCCCTATGAAAGAGCACATTAAAAAAAAAAAAGAAACCAACAAAAGAAGCATTTGTAAAATAGATTGTGATTTTTCCACGTGCTAGCATAGCCTGTTGGGCCAATAAAGTCGTGTTTCAAGTGCTTTGTTCAGAGCTCCTGGCTGCCCAGGCAAACAGACTGACGTAGGATGTTCTAGGATTGTAGCAGTGCTTTGCAGCGTGTGTGGGTTTGGTGTTCAAGAAAGAAAAAGAAGAGGATGGCCAAATAAAAAAAAAAATTAAAACAAAAATAAAAAATAAAAAAATGGGAAGAAGAATGAAAACAAAGCCTTCTGAAGCTATGACCTGTAGTAGCCAAGTCCCGCTGGCCATTGCACAGCGCCGCGGGCCGTGCGTGTCCCGGGAGGGGCTGCCCGAGGGTCCCCTCTGTGGGCAGGCCAGGAGGCTGCTCCTGCCCCCTCCATGACTTGATTGCACTAGAGCAGCTCAATCTCAGGAAATTGCTTGTTACTTTTACTGTGTAAATAAAGCTTCCTGGTTCAATAACCCCTGATGGTGTCTCGTCTCTCTGTGCTGTCCGCGTGGGGTCTGGCGGGTTGGGGACATCACTGACCCTTGGGGTTGTGGCACTGGTTGGAGTTTGGTGGGGTTGGATTTTGATGAGGTTGGAATTTGATGGGGTTGGAGTTCGATGGGTTGGAGTTTGGTGGGGTTGGAATTTGATGGGGTTGGAGTTTGGTGGGGTTGGAGTTTGATGGGCTGGAATTTGATGGGGTTGGAGTTTGGTGGGGTTGGAGTTTGATGGGGTTGGAGTTTGATGGGTTGGAGTTTGATGGGGTTGGAGTTTGATGGGGTTGGAGTTTGATGGGGTTGGAGTTTGA
>NW_026623730.1:294410-316232 GCF_030028575.1 Malurus melanocephalus | reverse complement strand
GTGCTGGGATGTCCCAAAAAATGGGTCAGGAAAGCCCTCATCCAGGACGTTCCCTGGGGTGTCTGTGGTACAAATAGSGTGTCCCAGCCATGGGTTGCACAGGAAAATGAACATTTTATGATATTCACATGCAGACAGACACACTGCACCCTCCCCATGGTGAGGAGACACCTCCCATGCCTCCCCCCCAGCCCATCATTCAGCTGGAACACAGCCAAAGATAAAAACACCAAAATGCAAATTAAAGCACCAGGCAGCACCTTGTTCTTTGTGTTTAAGGACRGACATAATATCCTTTCTCTTAAAATAAACCCTAAACTGAAGCAAGGCCAGAGCCCACGGCAGGCCAAGGGCATGTGGGGGTGTTAAATAAATTCTTGGGGAAACAGGGCAGCSTCTCCCTGCAGCCTTTGTAACCCAAAAAGGAAAACGGCTGCGCTTCCTCCAGCAAGCAAACAGTGTAAAAAGTTTCATGACAGATGGCAGGATGTTTATCTGCCTAAACTTAATCAGATTGAAGTGATAGGCTTAGCATAATAGAACAAAAAAAGGAAGAATTAGGGGATAAAAAAGAAATTCTCAGTGATCCATCACAGCCTGAACGTTTGACCAGGGTTTACAGCATCCTTCCATGTGTGGGGATGCTGACAGTGCCATACACTTTGGCTGAACCATTACCCAGAGGAGAAAAGATACAAAAAACAGACCAAAAAAATCGCACTAAGGTCACTTTCCCAGATGTAGTTTATTTTATTAGAATTGAATTCCCAGCCCCCTTTCCCCTGCTGTCCCCAAGGGGTGCTGTGCAGCTCCAGGGCCAGCTGGTAGCTCTGAAAAACAAGTGTTGGACACTCCAGGAACAGGGAGCATCACTTTGGTGTCCTTCAGTGAGCGGGGTCGTCTTCAGCTGTTGGGAATGCTGGACATGGAGATGGAATTATCCTTCTCATCTGCAGTGGCTGAATGCAGGCAGCAGCCAGCACACACTGCCTGAGCGTATGGATATAGAAATATATCTAACACAAACAAAATTCTGCGATTCCCATGCTTCCCTTGGGAGATCTGAAACAGGTTAAAGCCCAAAAAGTCTTGCCCAAAGCCCAAGAGGGTGCACAGATGCTGATATGTTGATTAAAAAGGGACTTTTGCCTCTAAAAGGTGACCCTTGCAAAYGCTACCATGTGTCAGTGAAGGTGAGCAGAGGACTTGATGGAGCAAGCCTTAATCTTTGATTTTTTGACCCATTTTGAGCCCTTTCTGTGCTCTTGCCAGGTGCAGCATGGCCAGGTGTGACCACACACGCTGCAGCAGCTGCACTACAAACCTGACAGGGAGAGAAACTAAAATCCCTGGGGAAGGGCTGCAGTGCCTGCAGGCAGGGAGCAGCTCCGTTTAGAAATCCTTATTCTGGGTAGGAAAAAAAAAGGCAAATCTCATGCCTGTCCCAGCCCTGGATGTGCTGAGTGCTCCTGGCAGCAGGAGGGRGCTGAGCTGATTCTCAGCAGGTCTCTGGGGCAGGGGATGTTCAGTGAGGGCAGAATMCCAGAAGGGTTTGGGYTRRAAGGGACCTTAAATCCCAYCCAGTGCCACCCCAGCCATGGCAGGGACACCTCCCACTGTCCCAGGCTGCTCCCAGCCCCAATGTCCAGCCTGGCCTTGGGCACTCAAAGGGATCCAGGGGCAGCYACAGCTTCTCTGGGCACCCTGTGCCAGGGCTGCCCACCCTACAGGGAACAATTCCTGCCCAATATCCAATCCAAGCCTACCCTTCTGAAGCCATTCCCCCTTGTTCTGTCACTCCATGCYCTTGCTGGATCTGACTCAGCCCCAACAGCTCCCCGGCCCRGGGRAGCCCCTGACTCCAGGGTTAAAATMCAGGATTTTAATGGGAAGAGGTAGGAAACCCGCATCCCCTCCCACACAGCCATGCTTGCTCACAAAATCCCCTGCACAGGGAAGGCAAAGCCCATCAGCCCCATGCCCTTCAGCTCTTTCCAGGCAGGGAAAAGCATTTCAGAGCCTGTAAACAACATCCCTGCAGTGCTGATCCCACTGAACACACCGACAAACAGGCCAGATCCAAAGGATTTATTCCCGACAGGATGGTGCAGTTATTCCCTCAGGTGTTATTGGATTCTTGTTCCCCTGGGGCTGTTCCAGGTGGGCTAATCCTGGCAGAGCCACGGCCACTGCTTTGCCAAGACTGCCCCCTCCCCAGGGGTTTGTGCCACYGAGGCACACACAGGACCCTGGGGCTTGGTGGCCTCCAAGGACACCCCATCCCATCTCAGGCACCCCAAAAGGCACAGCACGTGTGGRTTAAATGGGTAAATCCATTCTGAGGGGGTGCCTGGGCCCATCTGAGCATCTCCCTGGTGTGAGCAAAGATAAAAAGGGGGAAGATCCCCCCAGCATTGCCTGGAGGAGGCTGAGCCCCTCCCAGAACATTCGAGACTTGCAGAGKACAGCAGCTTTGGTGCTGCCCTGGATGAGGTCAGTAGTTCATTTTAGTACCACCATGTGAAATATTTCAGAAGGTGGGTGTCCCCCCACGCTGGGCAGGGCTGGGTGAGGTGAGATGGAGGTGGGACAGGATCCAGGGGCTCCATGGAGRCTGCACAGGAGGCTCAGCCCCGTTGCTGCTGCAGGATGATGTCCACAGCCTCGGCCAGGTTGTTCACGTAGGCGTCCGGCTTCACCTTGGGGTGGTTTTCATCCGAGGGCCTGGCAGGAGACAGAGGGCACAGCTGGGCAAGGGCAGCACCCCAAACAGGTCCCTGTCCCCATCCTGCAGCCCACAGAGCCCAGGCAGCATTGATGGAGCACTCCTGAGGCTCACACTCCTCCCTCTCCTGTTTTTCCAATTTTTCCCCACTCCCAGGTCTTTGCCCAGGTAGATCTGATGTGCTTTGTGCAAAGGAGCTGGGCAAAGCTTTGCAAAGCCTCAACTGGAAGAGAGAATCTGCAATTAGTTATTTAACTAATCCAAGTCAACACATTTTACAGGGATTTCTTCACCCAGGCAGGAGCAGCACCAGACAGGGATTGCTGTAAGGATTGCTGTAGGACCCTACAAAATTATAAACGATTATTCTCACATGGTTTTTGTCTAGAAATAGGTACGGAAAAGAACAATTCCCTTCCCTAGAGACATGGAAGTTCTTCAGATGCTCTCAGTGAAAAGGAATTTTAAAGGTTTAAAAGGTTTAATTCTGCAGGACCACCCTCTCTGGCAAACCTACCAGKGGTGCTTTGAAACAGCACCAGGAGAAGGCTCCATCTCACCCACCACCCCAAAGCTCATTAATCTGAAGCCATTTTTTGCCAATGATCTAATTAGCAGCAGTGGCCTAACAAAGTGCAAATGCACAGTCCTGTTTTGCTGATCCAGCAGCACTGCTGCTGGGGAGGGGGGCACAATGGGAGGCAGAAAATTCCCAAACCTCACAGCCCTGTTATGGCTCTTGGGCTGAGAAACCCAACAGCTGCTGAGGAGCAAACATATGTATTTTATACGCTTAATGACCTTCCTTTGGGAAGGAGATGGGAGCCCAAATGTCCACCTCCCACCTCCCCTGCTCCCTGGGAAGGGCAAACCTTTATTTAGCAGAGCCTTTCCGTGGGGAAAATGCACTTCCCATCGGGTGCAGGGGAGGCAGAGATGATATTATTTTTACTATTATTAATATTATTAATACCAATATTTTATTCTAGTATTATTATTAATTATTATTATTATTATTATTATTGTTGTTATTATTATTATTATTATTATTGTTATTATTGTTATTATTGTTATTATTATTATTGTTATTATTATTATATTACTAATGATGTGTAGAATTTGGTGAGCACTCATCTGCACCAAATCATTTCTCCAGCCCCAGCACCAAAGTTCCCCAGGGCTCTTCCCTTCCTGCTCTTTTCTCAGCCTCCAAGCACGTGAGCTCCTCACAAAGGCACAGCCACACTGCTCCAGGCTCTGCAAAACTTGCTGCAAAGTTACGGTGTGAATTAGGAAAAATTAAATATTTTTGTGTTTTCAGCTGATATTTGTCTTTCCTTGTGTCACTGCAAAGCCACATCCAGCACCAGGGTGCATAAAACAGATTCTGCATCTTATTTAAAAGGGGGATGGGTCTTTCTTTAAATATCCAAATTATGTCAGGATATCTATTACATCAATAGGTATCTATTAAATATCTATTCCTACAGGGCTAGGGAGCAATGAGAATAAAAATTATGATTTTTTTTTAGGTTTTTCTCAATTGAAAAATGTTTGCTGATGGAGAAAAACCTTCAAACATAGAACAGTAAAAAATCCAGTGTATATCCATCCCTTCAGTGGTGATTATTGCTCACTCTTGTTTTAACCAAGTGGCTTGGATGGATACAAAAATTACTTTGGGTGTAGAGTAAAATATCAATTTCTTGTCACCAGTCCTTAATTTGATGGAGAACTAAATAAAGCAATAGACAAAACTTCTCTCTGCATCTTACAGCCTCAAAAATGTTCCTTTCCTGGATTACACATTAGGAGAAAATTTTAAGAACTGCTTGAAACAAACTCTTCTACAAGAATTTTTCAATCACACAGCGCTCTTTGATCTATTAAAAGGATTTTGTGATTAATATCTGTGCTGACTACACAAAAATCCATCTGTAATTCAGCTGCTAAATGCCATTCATCAAGGAAAAGCCCTGCATGCACATGATGTGTCCTGTGAAAGGGGGACGTGTGTGTATATATATATATATAAATATATGAAATAAGATATTTTTACCCATTTGCCCAAATGCCATGGGATCCCAACACACTCCTGGCTCCACTGAAATTAATATGAAAACAAAATAAATAAAATTGTCTGAACTCTGTAGGAAAGCAGAGAGCTGGGATAAAAACATTTCCCTGCTCTCTCACCTTTTCCTGGGGCTGTGCGTGGAGCTTTTGTCCCTGTCAGYGCCACCCCAATTCCTGTTTCATGTGGCCCCTGTCTTTGTCTCACAGGCATTTTGTGGCTCACAAAAACAGCAAGGGATGGGTTTGTTCCCCTCTCTGGCTCAGAGCTGCTCTTGAAGCATCCAACGAGAGGGGACTGTGAGCAATAATCCCCAAACTCTAATGCTGAGAAGCAAAGCTCCAAATGCAGCAAAACAACTCAGGAGCCCAAGTCTGGGTGCCAGAAAAAAAATAAAAATCTAAACCTATCTTTAATTTGCTAGGTCAGTTGAAGAAGTTAGCACTGAGCTAACTTTAGGACTGACTCCTTCCGATTTCTTTTCTCACGTGGGTCTCTGGTTGCAGAGAAGAACATAAATCAAAATGACAGAAAATTACATACTGCAGCTGAAGATTGAGCTGTCAGCACTCTTGGCCAGTGCACACAAACTCRCTTGTGAAAAATCAACTGCAGCCTTGGGAAACACTCCCTTCTGAAAAACAGGATTCCTTGGAATTGTGGAAGTGAACACCATTTCCCAGCCCAAACTGGCCACAGAACTGTGAAATGTGGCAATTCCTGCATTGTCCTTGGTGGCCACCTTGCTGGTGTACAAAGGGGTCAGGGAAAGGAGTGGCTTGGCACAGGGTCCCTGTGGGGAAATGGGATGACATCTGGAGAATGTGAAAAGCCACCCAACTCGACCAGCACATTCACATTTTTAAAATATTATGATCAAATATTTTTAACATGATGTAACTCAGGCAGTGGTCTGGAGGCTCATGACCATCAAATCCTCCTCAGGAGAGGACTGAGCACCCTCTGAGGATGGAGATGCTCTAACCAAACAGCTCAAATACACAGTTTTTGTATTTGTGCTCAGAGGAGGGTGCTGACAGCACTGGTGGGAATAAAAGATGTGCACGAGGAGCACTTGGTATAACCCTGCTGCACTTTGCTCTGCCTGGTTTTCCACCAGGTTTTCTTTTTGAACAGCCAAGATCTGGTGCAGGACATCACCCTGGGAAGCAAGGAATAGGCTGGAAATRGGGATTGTAACCACAGATACGAAGAGGTGTAGGGAGAGCAAGTGGGACTTTGTCAAAATGAAGAAGTTAAAGGAGCAGAGGTGACCAGGACAGACCACGAGCTGGAGCCAAATTTGTGGATATCACATATAAAGCCTGGGAGAGAATCAGAGTTATTTCCCATGTATTTCCCAAGTATTTCCCATACTGCTCTCCCCAGGCATGACATTAACTCGTGGGGATTGCAAATGAACCCCTGAACAATCCCAAATCCTGGCATTTCTGCGGGATGCAGCGCACTCTCCGGCACTGAGGAAGGGGATGACAGCAGCTCTYCTCTSCCCATCCCTATTTATTTGCTTTCTCAGGAAACAAAACACATGTGAGCATGCCAAATTAAGAGCTCTGGAGATTAAAAATCCTGAAAATCACATACACAGATCCATACAGGAAGAAACAGGCATGAAGGAATAAACAGGTGATAGGGAGACATGATGGAAAATGCTGCTGTCGGGACAGAGGGTCCTCCTGGCTGAATGCTCTCATGTCATTACCCCAAAACATGAGATTTTATTGGTACTGACTTCTTTCCCCTACCTCCAAAATCCCTCATGGAAAAAGGCACTGGAAAGTCAAGCTGGTTTTTGAACAAATATTTGAACAAGCAGAGCRCCGGTGTTCCGGCGTCTGGGCAGCAATTTTCCTGTCAAAACTGCAGAGCTCTCTCATCGTGCACAGCCAGAGCAGTTCAGCAGGGGCCAGGCATTAAAAGTGTGCATTCCAGCGTTCTGGTGGAGGACAGGGAGCAGCACACATGCCTCATCTGGTTTTGGACTGGTTCCCAGCCTGCCTGTCCCAGAACAGCTGCACACGTGTCCTGGGAACAGCTGGTACAGRGAGGGCTGGAAAAGGATGGGGGACACCCAAACAGCCCCTGATCCCTCATGGGGTCTGATCCCTTCTTCTCTGCCCATAACCCAGGTGTTTCATGGGCTCTGAGCTGCTGTGGACCCACCCAACCCTGAATCCAAAGTGAAGCTGTCGTGGCTCAAAAGCTTGGCTCGGTGCTGGATGATGGATTTTGGATTTGATTCCTGAGGAGACACAGGTGGAAGGGAGTTCCTGCCATCYTCAGCCTCATGGAAACCATTTCAACCCATCTAACACAGGGATGGAGTGTATTGGTAATGTTTGTTCAACAAATTCTGAACAGCCAGAGGAAAGGGAGAAACATTTGGGAGCACAAAACGCTTCTGCCGCTGCAGAGGTGCACATTCACCTCCAGACACCCAGAGTTTCCCATCAGGCTGGCACAGACTCATTTCACCCAGAGCTGTCTGTCCCAAAACTGGGTGCTGTCCCCAGGCTGGTCACCTGGACCTGTTCAGGAGCCTCCAATTCAGGACAGACAGGTCCCTCCATGGGGAAAGGGAGAAGAACACACAGAATCAGAGAATCACTGAGGCTGAAAAGGCCTCTGAGACCATTGACCCCAACAGTTCCCAAGGCCACCACTGCCCCATGTCCCCAGAGCCACCCCTACAGTTCCTCTAAATCCCTCCAGGGATGGGGACTCCACCACTGCCCTGGGCAGCTCTTTCCATGCAGAAATTCCTCCTGATGTCCCCCAGGTCCCTCCCCTGGCCCATCCTGAGGCCGTTCCCTCTCCTCCTGTCCCTGTTCCCTGGAGCAGAGCCCGACCCCCCCTGGCTGTCCCCTCCTGTCAGGGAGTTGTGCAGAGCCACAAGGTCCCCCTTGAGCCTTTTTTCCTCCAGGCTGAGCCCCTTTCCCAGCTCCCTCAGCCGCTTCTGGGGCTTTTCCCCCTCTTCTTATTCAACCCATGTTCATCCCAGCTTCTTAGACAACAAGTCTGGATAGGAAACAACCTCTGGAAGAGATGATTCTWTTCCCTGCTGACTCTATTCAAACCAGATGACAAGCTCACACCCCAGAGCCAGTTCTTGGACAGCCAGGGTTAGGTGTGAAGACTCTGTCTAACTTTTAATAAAGTTTAGATAAAGTTAAGTGAGATAAACCCGACCCCTTGTGTGACTGTGAGCTGTGGTGGGAAGGAGCCACAAATGCCAGGGGTGCCAGGGCAGTGACCCCAGGCTGGGCTGGGGTGCACTGGGGGACCAGGAGCTCTCCCTGTCCATGTGGATGCACCAAGGGCTGCAGTGCAAGCACAGCACAGCTGCTTCCAATAAAAACAAAACCTCCCTCTCCCCCTCAAAAGTCAAACGCACATTCGCTTGTTTTCTGAGAAAATCCGAGAATTGCCCCTGCTCTGCCAAACTATCCAGGCTAACAGGGTGTTTGCAAGCACCCTGAGACTCAGCTCTGCCTGCCTGGATTAATTATTGATGACCTGCTYTGCTTTGCCAGGTGACCTTACTCAATTCAGTAGAAAATCATTTTAAATGCCCCCGAGAAAGAATTTGGACATAAATATTTTCTTTGTGCGCACACACAAACAGATGTGCATCTCAAACGGAGCTGATGCATTAGCTATTAATCAGACTTAATATTACACAGGAGTGGGAAAGATTAATTTCAAGGGTTGAATGCAAAGCTCAGAGGTGCTCAGACRTCTTATTCTGTTAGATACCTTTAAAGACCTTAACCTAAGAGAATATTTCATTGCTCTCCTTTAAAACATCACTCACAAAATCCCTGTGAAAGGTGTAAAATGAACRCTGGCTTCTGCGTTTGCAAAGCATCTCATGGAGATTTAAGTCACAGAACTCTGGCAGATGAAGATTCTAGGAAGAAAGGAGCTTTGCAGATTATTAAAGAAAGAAATCTTAATTTAAGGGTTTCAAAATGCTGTTTGGAGAAGTTTGACTTAAAAAAGTATTAGGCCAGATTGGCACTGATAATGCAACCCTTGAGAACAGACACTCAACGTTAGAGCTTTACAAGACTGTTTCTCACCAAAGAAGAATTTGAGCTACCCTGAGGAGAATARTATTTGTCTCCAGATGCTGCTCACTAAATCAGCTTTAATTTCAAATGAGAATGAAACTATGAGCTATCTGTGCCACTCCCAGGAAAGCTGAGCAGACAGACAAGCAGCCAGCTCTCCTTCCAAAGGGCARGAACAGCCAACTCACGCACGTGTTGGGAAGCAGCACCACCCTGCTCCAGAACCTTGCTCATGTGGGAAGCCAAAGCAGCACCTACACTGGAAAAATAAGGCACAATTTTTTATTTTTGTCTGCAAAGTTGTTCAGCCTGGACGAGGTGATGGTTTGGGGTCTGTCTGACTTCTCTTCCCAGACCCGACTGCAGACAGGAACATTGCCTTCCACGAGTTCTCTCAAACCCCAGTCACATCAAATAGATAATCCCAAATTTGAAACAGCTGAGTGATGAGCACTCAGTTTTGGGCAGTGAAGCATTTGGGATGCTTGGTTTCAGTTCAGGAGTGGCACAGGTCAGGTCTGTGCCCTCACACATCCTCCAGCATCGTTTTCTCTGTCGGTCCCTGGCTGCCACTTCCATAAATACAATGGTCAATAAATGCCATGGCCACCTCCAAACAGCTTTTTAAAATCAGTTTTTGTGGGACTGACTGGGCATTTCCCATGGCAGTTTATTGCTGGTTGTTATCACACGTGCAAACCACAAAATCATCCAGGTGGATGAGTCTGTACCACCCCTGGCACACCCAGAACAGCACCAGGCACCCCTGTGCTTTCMGACCCTGCCACATTCACCTTCCTGGGGCTGAGATGGTTTGTGAGTCAGTTCTTCCAAAGTTCCAATAMCCAGATCAAGCTGTGCAAGGTGCCCAAGAGGGCTGGGAATGAAAGGGGTGCCCAGGGGCATCTCCACCTYCAGTGCAGTTGGCAAGGCTTCCCCATTTCTTAGCATCAGACTGAACCTGGTACATTTCTGAACCATGAAATCAATGAGAAAGTCTCACAGCTTTAGAGCAGAGGAGGAAAAACCCCAAACAAACAAGAGCGGTGGCATGGCAACTGCTTCACCTTCTTGGTATCTGCAGTATTTGCTTTTATCTGAGCTTTGTGGTTGAGAGCAGTTTCCTCCCTTTGCATCAGCTTCAGGTGAAGACTGATCCTTTGTACAATGAACAGCCCATAATACTGGTTTTAGCTGAGGACCAGCTGCTTCTGTAACCCAACCTGGCTGAAATGAAGTTTATTTACATGTCGTGCTCGATACCTTTGAGAAAATCTGCTACTTGAAATACTTCAAAGGTSTACTTTGTGCTGGAGCTGGGACAGCCAAGACTGGTCTGCACATATTGCTAAATTGTGAAGGTATTTCAGGGTGGAGATATTTGTCTGTGGAGTTAAAAACAACCCAAYAATAACCCAATCCCCCTCGAACTGCATTCAAGGCAGCACAGAGCAATCTGTGAAGGGCTGATCAATCCTCTCTGCTGCTTTTTCTCAGTCTACAATGAAGCAGTGGCTTGGAGGGGCTGCTATTTAACTATAATAAATATAAATATAATAATWGAGGATTTTTTRAAACAAACCACCCAAGCCCTTGCGTGGAAAGGGCTTTWCTAGATCATGAAGAGAAAGACTTGGTCAAGTAAAACATTAAAGGAAATGTTCTAACTTACAACACCATACATTAATGCTCAGCAATGTGAAGAGTTTAATTGCCTGCTGCTTTCCCACCATAAATTACTACCTGCAGCTAATGGAAAGCCTTCCTCCAGACCTGTTTATGCACCTCAGTCCCATTTCACACTCTCACACGGATGGAAAAAACAGCAARGCAGAGTTGTCTGAAGTCCATACAAATGGGCATGTCCTGAGAAAGCAATGAGCATTTAATACCAAAGGTGTTTGGTAGAAGTTGCCTGACCAGCTCATCACATATGCAATACTCTGCAGGTTTTATGATTGCTTCTAATTGAATTTAATAATTAGCCAGTCAATGTTAAACTGTGGGAGCTGCTTCCTCTTTTMTTTCCTTTTCAAGAAAGGGCACTTCCTTCTTTCAGGGGGAGAAAAAAAAATCATAGAACCATGGAATGTTTTGTGTTGGAAGRGACCTTAAAGACCATCCAGTTCCATCCCAGAGAAGGGGGMAGGTGGCTTGAAGGAGGAAATTACCCACCAGAGGGATGCAGAAATGCAAGGTGACATTCAGACCTGGGAAGATGCTAGTTAGATACAAACTCAAAGCAACAAGCCAGAGTCCCAAACACTTCCCCAAAGGATTAATTAAGGAATCTTCCTCCCAGACCCCATTCAGAAAAATCTGGCTGGAAACTAACAGCAACTGTTTACCCCATCAGGGCTCTGCAGGAAGAAGGGACAGCCTCCTACAGCTTCCCACAACTTCAGGCAAGATAAACTTTTGTTTTGTTGTAAAGCAAGAGCCTCTCCAGTGTTATTGAGGGACACAGAAAGAGAATGGGAGCTGCTGAATCCAACCCCTGATTAGCAATTAAACACTTGGAGAGGGGCAAGGCTTGGAGCACAACATCCTCCGCACTGATTCACAGAAAACCTTCTCACATAAATCAGCTGTCTCTGGGATTTCAGTGCTTGGGCATGTCCGTGACAAAGGAGCCTCGTGGGGCTCTGKGCTGCCATGGGATCCAGCCTTTCCACAATGAAAATCTGCAGGAAGGGCTCTGGACAGACCTGTGCCCCCCTCAGCAGGTGGGGACGAGCCCCAGGGTGCCCCACGCAGCCCCAGTGGTGCAGGGAACCTCCGGGGTGATCCCTTTGGGTTGAACCCCCACAAATGCCAAGAACACCATGGGAGACAGCACAGTCTGTGCTTGGCTGCTGGGGACCTCCCTGGCTTCCTGCTCAGCAACTTGGGCTACTGCAAGGTGTCCCTGCCCATGGAACTGGACCTTCTTTAAGGTCCCTTCCAACCCAAACCATTCCATGCTCCTCGTGCACTGGGTCCAGCCTCACCCACCTCCACAGCAGGGCTGTGATTCACTCTGGCACACGCAGGACAGATCAGAKCAGGTGTTTTCTCTACCAAAGGTGTCACACAGACCCCAAGGTTGCTCCTGGTGTGATATGCCCAAAGAGGTTTGCAGAACGCCTCTGAATGTGCCAGGGGTTTTGCTTCCCCCAAAACACCTCCTTCCCCCATGGAAAGCTACAGCTGAAAAGCCCTGCTCCTCATAGGGATCCCTGGTTTTTATCAGATGSTAACAACGAGTACATCATGAAATCATTTAATAGTTCTCATTAAATGCCTTGCTGGAGAGCAGCCCTGATTTATGGACGCGACGCCGTGGGTATAAATAAAGCCGCACTTCGCTTCTAACRCAGCTGGTCAAGAAAATTAATGTTTTGTTTTCCATAACCTTTGTACTCTCCTTTCCTCTGCTACTATGGCAAAGCTCAAGGCGTGTAACTCGATCGCCCTGGGGAWGAGGAGACACATCCAAGGGGAGAGGCAGCATCCCAAGGGCAGCCCTGTGCTCTCACACGTGGATGCCCCTCCCGGTTCCAAGCTCCTCTCGTGCTGGAAGTGCTGCTGGAACAGCCTGTCTCGGCGAGTTCGGGTCCAAAAATTACTGATATATTTAGCCCCGCTGCATAACTTTCCATCCTTAGAAGCCCAGGGTTCCTTTTTCTTTTGTGGCCAGGGAACAGGACAAAAGCCACTCACACCAGATGCACATCCGTCTCCAGGGGAGAGGAAATGTGAGGCTGCTGTGACACAGGACAGTGGCCAGAGACATTTTTTAATGTATTAAACTGTATTAACCACGGCACCTAATCCCAAGCAAACACTTCATCAGTTGCACAGTGGTTTTTTTTTTAAAAAAAGACCTTCCAGTCCCAGCACAAGGTGTTCACTGAGCACAGGAAAAAACTGGACTTCCAGGCCAGGCAGATGTTGAGGAGGCTTAAGAGAGAGTAAATTTAAATAAGGAYGGGGAGAAGGGCTTTGCAATCATATGGTTTGCATCTGGAATTTACAGGCACGATAATTTTATAACCCTCTCCTCGCAGTTTTGAAGAGATGCAATATCCTTTGCTGCTGCAGGGATGGGGCTGCAGGAAACACCCTCCTGCATCTGACACCTTGATGTGGCCCTGAGCCTGCACCCTGTGCTGAAAAACAGGCAGTGGGAAGCTGGCAGAGCCAGGGGGATGCATAGGGGCACTGGTATTTCATGGGCATTAAAACATGAAGCCTTAAAATTGATTGGTTTACCTCTGCTCACAGCCAGGCCCGCTGTATCTGGTTGGTTTTATAGTATATATGAGCTTTTCTTTGTAAAAGTCACTTTCTAGTGACTTTATGTATTTCTTTTCTGGTTGAAACCAAGAAACCTCTTACTCAACCAACTGTTTTTCACGTGTACATAATYCACGAGGCTGTAAAACGACTGCAAGGAGAGATTCTCTCAAAGCACAGAGACAGCCAACAACAAAACAATGAAAAAATCACCTCTAACCATAGTAGGAAATGTGGGAAAGATTAACTTCTTTTTTAAGAGTAATATTTTTACATTTCCACAGACAACARCCCCAGCACAGCCACAGCAGTGTGCATATTCCAGGCTCTAACTGTGCATGGATTCACAATCTGCCCAAACCCAAACCTTAGCTATCATCAGGCTTAGTTTAGCCACATATTTGGCCTCTAAACACGAAGAAATTAAGAGTTTTTCCTTGGGAGGCAACGCAGGTTTTGGCAGCCACCGTTGAGCTGCAAACATTTGAAAGCAATTGCTAAYGCACAAAGAAGCTGGAATTGAGGAGAATTTTCCCCAGGTTGGAGATCAGTGCTGCTTTCCACTCCAGCAGCTCTTGAAGTCAGTCAGACTCAGTCCAACWTGCCCTACACAGATGTCAGCACCATCCCCAAAACACAGATACTCACAGGCACATGCATGCATTTGGATGGAGATTTCTCTGTAGATGAAGAAAATTTATATCCAATTACCTTCCTTTAAAATGATCCATAAAGCAGGAAGGCAACTTGTTTCGATAGGAAAAATTTATTGGGCTGCTTTCTGGGGTGTATTTATTCGTGGCTGATGGGYTCAGATGAATCTGGCCTAAAGATTCTGGCTCTTCTCTCCCACTAGTTCCTGTCTTGACAATTAATAAGGATTTAATTTTTTTCTTGGAATTTAGTTGTGTAAAAAATACATCACTTTTGCAGAGGTCATTAACTCCAGGGTTTCTGCTGAGCCACGGGGACTCCATGGTTGATCTTAAGCTGCTGCAGGTTCTAATCCAATTTTTCTTGGTTTGTTTCATTTTATTGCTCTTTGGGAAGGAACAGAGGAYATGGAGAATCTGCTTTTGCTTCTGACATCAGTGTGTGACCTCAGGTACATCMCTTGGCCTTTCCTCAACTGGTTTCCACAACTGAAAAAATGAGAGTAACAACACCTTGTTCCTTTGTGTGAGCACCTCAAAACTTCATTAGGGGAAAAACAGAACAGTGAGGTGTTTCCAGTGCCTCCATTGGGCAAGGAGAAGATCCAGAGAGATGAATGAATCTGTGGCCAAGCCCTAAAGGGGATGGACCAGTCACAAACTGTTTGTGAAGATGCCCTGGCCAGCTGGGAGCCATCAATGGGTTTTGGCATTGACTTCAAGAACATCTGAGTTTGACCTTCTACATTGCAGGACCTCATCTGCAAACCAGAAAGATTTCTGTCTTCCCATTCCCTCTCCCCAGCACAGATTTTGTGTTCTTCAGGGACAGACTGTGCCTTACCTAAGCTGTTAAACTCAGTTTTAGTAGGAAGCTGGACTGAAAAGCAAGGAAACAAACCTGCAAGGAACACAAGCAGCAATAAGTGAGAGAGACAGAGCAGGGAAAAGTTGTTTGTGCTGCCTCAGTGATAAATTCATGTATAAAATATGGAATAAATCCTGGTTTCTCCAAGCAGCCTCCTTTGACCTGAGTGGGAATTGTTTCTTGTTTCCCCACAGTTGAGAGCAGGATTTGTTTTTCTGTGTGTAATGACAAAAAAAGAGACAGGAAGAGCCCTCTTAGATGATCAGCACAGAAATGAYCTTGGCCTTTCTAACCAGGACAGGGATTGTGACAGTGCCTGTCTTCACAGCACACCATGGACGTTCCTGCAGGGCTGCTGTGGGGCACAGGRGAGGAAYAGCTGGGGAAATGCCTTCCTTGGGATTTCTGGGAGRTGAGGAACCCTCACAGKGGRGGAACAGCTGGGGAARTGCCTTYCTTGGGATATCTGGGAGGTGAGGAACCCTCACCCCATCAGCAGTGAGGGAGCACCAGGATGGAGAGGCAGAGCTGCTGCTTTTTGGGGTTAATGCTGCCCAAGGTGTCAGGGAGGTCAATCCCTTCTGTGTCTCCCACTCACCCCAYGGACAAACATTTATTATCTGACATTCACAACATCAACACTGATCCTTTCCAGGAGCACTGAGCAGTGGATGAGCACAAAATCTACTGCAGTGGATTAATTCTAGGCCAGGCCCAGCACTGGTACCTCCAACAGCAGGAGCTGTGCTCTTCTAAGTGCAGTTTAGAAGTTTTATCCCCTGCAGTACTGATCTCCTCRGGAAAAGCACATTTYTGGGTGCCTGCTCTGCAATYCCAGGGGATTTTGGGGCAAAGCCAGGCTGGCTGTACCCCAGAGAATTAACCCCACACACAGCCCTTCTGTGGGGCCAGGGGGATGCTCTGGGTCAGGGCACGAAGCTGCCAATGTGGGAAGGGTTAAGGGAACCACAGTTTGTTTACCCCRAGCATTAGGGAGGGATAGTTTGCTGTGAACACACTGATCAGTATCTCCCAGCTGCCAGTTTAATCAGGATTAAGTGAGCAGCTATTAATTTTGCTCTTTTCCAGCAACATTTAGCCACCATGTGAAAACATTTCTTCCGTCACAAACAAATTAACCCTGATATCATCTATCCAGACATCTTAAACAAAAAAAGAAAACCCCAAATCAAAACACTAACAAGAAGGGCCAAGACCAATAATCTGGCTTTAATTAGAAGTTTTTCAGCTCGCAGCTCAATGAAGCAGCAGCAGTGGGGTTTGCTCAGAGCCAAGGTGTGCTTGCCTGGCACAGGGTGTTGGGACAAGGCTGGAGGGACACCTGCAAAGCCACTTTTGAAGAGTTTAGAGCCCTAAAGCATTGTGGARGAGCAGGGAGCAGCACCAAAGCCCCCAGTGCTGCCTCCCAGGTGATTGTCAGAGCACAGACACCTCCCTGGGACGTGGCCAGACAAAGGTGACCCCAAGGCAGGACAGCCTGGACTCCTCAGCTCCATTTCACTGCTCAGAATTCAAACCCTGCAGGCCCAGAGTGCCCACCCCTCCCAGAAAACTCCAGGGAATGTTTTCACAGCCTGACTGGCACAGGCACTGAGGATTTTCATCCCTGCAAACTGCTTCTCCTGTGAAACCCATCCACCTTGGGCCATACAAACACCCCACAGCTCCTCAGGATTGAACTCCCCAGGCTRAAGTTCACAGATGCTTCCAGACCCACGGACAAACAGCCACTCTGAAGAGCCAGCTTCTGCCTGTTTTGTCTTTTTTTTTCCCTAAAAAATCTCTCATTCTCACCCATGGGATGACTCATGGAGGAAGAGAACACATCTTGGGAAGAAGGGAAGCAGGACACACAGAAGCCCAGCTTCGAGCTTTGTAAAAGCCCTTTCTCTCAGCTATTCTGCACATGGCAAAGGCACCAGAAGTTCTCTGAAAAAAAAAGGATGACAGACGGGGCTGGACTTTCTTTCCAAGCTTCCTCTGAAATCACACTTGGCACAGCAGCCCCGGCCTGTTGAAAGAGCATGGGAACGTGCGTGGCAAGAGCTGCTCTCAGGTTGGAGCTCTCGGGGCTTTTCTGAGCCATCTGGGCTCTGATTTAGCTTGCAAGTCTGTCAGTCCCAAATGAAAAGTCAGCTCCTAACCCAAGGGTTCAGCTCGGGGTCGATGGCAGAGGAGTGTCTGATGAACTCAATCCTCACAGTTAACAGCAGTGGGGAAAGGCCTTTGCCACTGCAGAGGAAAACTCACCTGATCCTTTCCCATTTTCTGACTCCACTGCCTCATCCAGCTGGGRAAATTCTGCTATTTCAATACCCTCTGCTGGAAAAGGAGGGAGAGACCCCCTCTCAGTGAGGAGCTGATGAGTTTGGCAGTGCTGGGTTACACAACCCACCCTGGGCAAAGCAGGGCTTCAGCTGCTGCTGCTGCTGCTTTCCCTCCAACCCTCAACCTCAAAATCTCACCTAGATTAATTTCCCACTGCTATTTCCAGGTAAAAACCACCACGCCCAGTGAAAACCACCACGTCCACCACCTTGCCCAAGTGATGAGCAGCCTTAGACCGAACAATTCCAGCGCAAACACCATCCTTTACATAACTCCAAAGCTTTGTGAGATACAGGATATCTGCCTCTCTCCCTTCCCCAGGTGGATCCAGAGAGATCCTCAAAGGGCCAAATTTCAGCCAGGACTCAGCAGTTGGTGTGAATTCTGCCCTCTTGGTCACTCTGTGCTGCGGGGTGGGGAAGCACATCACCAGTGGTGACAAATCTTTGCAGAGCAAACATCAAAACTCTCCCATTGCAGAGTGGAAGAAATCCCTGGAAGGAGTGGAAGGAAATCCCTGCTTAATCCTGCACAAACCATCTCTGAAGGGCAGCCCTGATCAATGGATGTGGCTCTGGGCACCACCCTCTCTGTGTCAGGAACGATGCTGGTGTGAGTTTAACTGCCCAGTTCAGGCCATTTGAGCCATATTTCATCCACAAGAGCAGAGATTGGAGGGAGGATGGCACATGGCAAGCTCAGGTAGCATTGAAGGTCAAGCCAGCTCCACCATGGAGGGCTGGAAGTTCTCAGAACCAGATGGGATSGTGGATAAAATCACACTCTGCAAGGACTGGGTGTGATCCGTTACCCAGCGCTGCCTCTGGGAATGTTAAAATAAAGCTTCGTGCTGCTTATTTAAAGATCTTAGASAGTTTTACAAACATCAGGGAACTGAATCTCCCCGTGCTCCCAGGGTGCAGCACAAACCAGCTGGGATAACCCACCCAGGCAGGTCTGGAAGTGCCAAYGACTCTTTCATTTGTTTTACTGAAAGGGAAACTGAGGCCCCGGGGGAGTCGAGACAGCGGTTCCCAATTTGAATGCCTGATGTTAGGCAACTCATCTGCATGAAGAAATAATTTATAATTTACTACTTCTCTTTTTTTTTAAAATCAGATTAAAGTATTACAAGGCTGATCTTCTTCCAGACACTTTGGTTGGCTGCATTGTGTTTCARCATTTGGATTTTTCCCACAAAACCAGCAGTGCTGTATTGCAGAAATTTGATTGTAGGCCTGCACGTGCTTACACAGRGAGCCTTGAAAATGGTAAAATAAATATATCCCACAAAACCAGAAATTCCCTTTGAATATTACAGCTGTTATATAAAACATACACTTATTACTCCATAATTAAGAAAGCCTCTGCAATGTTAATGTATGGCCCTTGATCACGTGGGAGCAAGGCAGAACAAAATCACTGGAAGTTGAATTATTGTAGTAGCCTTTTACCATGGTGTAATCTTATTAAAGAAAATTCATGCTGGTGCAGCCCCTAACCTTCACCACTCACAGAAGAGCAGTGTGGTGTATTCTGAGTGCACAGAGATAATAAATTTACAGTGAATTATGAGGCCTGAGGATGGCAAAAGGAGCATAATTCCATTCCACCCCAATATAGGACACGTGAGGACAGAGCTCTGCTCACACCTCCCTTCTTGCTCAYACTGTCAAGTGAGAGAGGTTTGTTCTAAGAGGCTGGGATTATCCCGCTCACTTAACTTTATATAARCTTTTCAAAAACAACATTTCATTTCACCCTTTGACTAAAAGAAACATTGGCTGGCGTTCCCGTTCCTCAGATGATCACACTTGACACTCTTGGGAACGAGGAGCTCATTTAGACTGTGAGATGCCTCCTGTTCCTTCGGGTCTGCACACTTGTGTCCAGGTTCAGTTTATCTCAGCTAAAGTGGATTTCCTTTGTTTTGCTTTTCTTTTCCTTTYTTATAATATCCAGTTTGTGGAGCTGTGAAAACAGCCATGGCTGCAGCTCTGTCAAACACTTGAAGATGTTCCTCTGTTTTCAGTGGAGCTCTACTGCATTTACTCTGCTTTAAAAAAGCCCAAATCTTGCCCCTTCCTGAATCTGCTCAGTGTCCACCATAACTCCCTGAACCACCCATAACACCAAACAAATGTGCCTGCTCCAGCTTGGTTCTCAGCACAAACTGCAATTACTGAGTAAGGGAWTCACTCAAAATAATTCTCTCCCATTTTCTGCCCCAAAGCTGGAACCAGAAAGGGATGGAAGCAGCTGAAGGCACATCCCTGCTCCTGCTGTGCCCTTTGAGGGTGTGTGCTCAGAAAGCAGGAGGCTTTAGCCATGTTTTATCACTCTGTGAATGGCCAGTGTTGCTGTTCTCCTACAAAAACCGTGGTAAGGCTCTTTATCTGAAACCAGAATTGCAGAAAATCAGTCAGGGAAGCAGCATCTGCGTTATCTTTTTTTTTTTTTTTAAACCCTGCTGTACATCTCCTCATTCCAACATGTAAATCCTGCTGCTATTGAGGTTGATGGCAGGGAAACCTCGGGAGCAGAATCTGTGGTTTTTGGAGGAGCACATCTCGCTCAGCAATTGGATATGGAGAAAGCTCAGAATTGTGAGCTGTCCCCTGTCCTCCACAGCCCACAGGGGACTGAGGATTCAGAGCTGGAGGGCAAAGGAGGGGTGGCATGAAAGTACCAGTCCAGATATACATTCCCTCTGCTTCTGAGAGCACAAGGAAATCTGATCTGGATGCATCCTTTGCTGTATCCTGAATTCCAGCTGGATGGAAAATCTAATTAAGTGCTGCAGGCTTTAGACAACACATWAATATTTTCAACAGTTTGATCCCAAACATCCATTAAAACTCCTTCTGATATGTGCTAATATGTGTTACACGTTTTTGTTTTAATTAGAACAAGATTGTAATCCATACTTGAGTTAAGTTCATTACACTGGGAATCTCAATGCAATCAAAAGACCAATTGGTCATTAGCTAAGTCCATTGTAATTAGCATTTACAGAAAACTTTTAATGGTGTGCCTGTCCTTCACAGCAGCTGATGAGGGAAGTGGGGCCTCTCTCTGTCATGATGAAGCATCTCAAGCTCTGTATTTTGTGTCCTTAAGTCAAGACTAGCTAAACTCAGATTTGTTTACTGGCAGCTGGCCCCAAAATCCCAAACCCCATAGAGGCCCCCATTGCCCCCCAAAGTGGGAAGTGGAGCTGCAGGGCCAGGTCAGCTCCCCCACATCTGCTCACATCTGTCCTGAGCTCTGTCAGTCAGGGAACAGCAGCCAAAATGTTTTTGAGAGCCCAATAAAAGACACCTCTGCTGCCTTTTCATGGCACAAACCTGAGCCCCTCTGGCCTTACAAACATATATATCTATGGGAACAATGTGGAAACTAGGTAATTCAAATTGGAGCTGCTCAAATTAGAATTTCCACATGGTTTTTGTGGAGCAAAAGGCTCCTTTTAGCTTTTCCCATCACTTTGGGACAAGGTTTCCCCCAGTGGGATGGAGAGGATGCTGCTCTCCCCATCCCCATCAGCCCCCAGATCTCTGAAATCCAAAAAGCAGGATTTTGTTCCAAGACTACAAAAGGTGAATTGCACAGGCCAGGAAGGATGATTTATTTATTTATTTATTTATTTATTTATTTATTCATTTATTTATTTATTTATTTATTTAACTATTTATTTATTTATTTATTTATTCATTCATTCATTTCTTCATCCCCCAGTGCAGGCAAAGCCAAACTCTCCTGGGATTTCATGCCATGCCCTTGGCTGGCTCTGGTCCCTGGGTGAAGCCCCCAGCTACTGCTGAGTGAGATATTTTATTGTGTAAAACCTTCCTGAGCTACAAACAAGGAATATATTGAGACAGAGGCTTTACCATGGCACAGCAGCATTCTGAGAGCATCCATCTGCTCCTTCTCAGCACAATTACTAATAGTGTATTTTTTTTGTAGACTTTAGGTGCCTGAAAAATCTTGAAGCTATAAAGTGTCACTGGAGAGGTCCCTCCTGCCTCCCATTTCACTTTTCTCAGCTTTCCAGCTCTTGTAGCAGGATAACACCTGAATGGCCCCAGGCATGGATCCCTCCCTGCAAAGCTCTGAGCTGCTTTTCTYTCATTTTCATTCCTCTGTTCCCCCTTCTCCCCACAATGCCTGCTCCTCAGTCTCTGCTCACTCATTCCCAGGCAAGGATAACCAGTGACAAAGTGAATATTTCATTATTTTCCCTGGGAAGGAAACTTTTCCCTGGCACTGCAGCAGTGGTGCCATCCCACCTGGTCCAGCTTCACTCTGTGGAAGGGATTTARCTGCTGCTGTTGGAAAATCTGCCAGCATTCTGGGCTGAGTTTGTGCCTTAAAAGCCATGTGCTATGTCTGCAACGATTCCCTCCCTCACCACTCTGCAGCAGGGATGTTTTCAGAGCAGCATCCATGGATTCCCATCCTGGGGGATGCTTTTGCTCCCCCTTAAGGTGGGGCCCAGGGGCACATCTGGCCAAATTCAGCTGGTCCTGGCCCTGGTGGGCACCAGACTGACAGACCCTTGCAGCCTCAGGGGTCCCCAAAGTGCCAGCATCACTTTCAGCACCTCAATGTGAGCATCCTCTGGCCTGGCTGAGCTTTCTGTTTGCCACCTCAAAGCCCTCAGGAGGGCTTAATCCTGTTTTCAGATCTATAATCCATTAAACAAATGCATTATGCAGCTTTGCTTTCCTCCTGGAGCTCCAGCAAAGCTCTGTCACATCTCTGTTTGACAAGATTTG
>NW_026623730.1:290461-293890 GCF_030028575.1 Malurus melanocephalus | reverse complement strand
TCCCTCAAACCTCACCCAAATCCTGCCTCTCCCAGCCTGAGGAAGCCAAAATCACCTTGAGCAGGTGAGGACTGAAGTGTGGCCCAAAGATGATGTGGTATCTATGGCACAGTAAAGAAGGGAAGGTAATTCTCCCCTTTGATTTGATTTGAACTCACAAATGGAGCAGAAGACAAACCCAGTGGGAAGAAATTCCAGCTCTTCCCTTTTAATTGAAAATAGATTCATAAAACCTTCCTAAGTCCACTGGCTAATGCAGGCACTGGGAGGCAGCTGCACTTCCCAAGGGTGGGGAATGTTACAGCCATCACATTTAAAAGTCACAGGGGCCCAAGTTTAAAAGTAAAAACCGCACATACGTTTCCTCCCCTGCACTCACTCCTTGTCCTGACCTCCTTCTGCTCACGTAGGGAACCTGATTTTGGAATGCTCCCAAAGAGAGAAGCACCARTGGTGAGTCAGTGATCAAGTTTTGAAGATGTGATGTGGCAGTGATTGGATTTCCCAGTGTGATGTGTCAGCTGAAGTCTCACGGTGTGCTAAACCTGCTGCTCRTGGGAAATCCTACAGAAGAGGGATTTCTTCATGTCTGGTAGATGAGTGACCTGCAGCAACTATGAGGTCTTTCACAGTTTACAAATAAATAAAGAAAAATATTTAATCTCCCTACCATGCATTGCAAACATTACACATGTGAATATAAATTAAACCCAGTATCAAAATCACTARGTTTTGCCTCATGCAGACACTCTGCAGGACAAAAAGACAACACTTGGGTGCTTTGTGAGTCCTAGCTATTTAAGGAAGAATAATAATAACATTTATTATGTTAAATGCTATGTTTAATTTCCTGGTCTGATTATTTAGGGGAGTTGTGCCTTTCCTTTAAGAACCCCAGCAGGTACAAGCAAGACTGGCCCAGGGTTGTTTTTTTTTCCTGCCCCTGCATCAGTAATTATGATTTGCAGATAGGAAATCGCTGACAGTGTCCCCTGGGATGGCAGACCCAGCAATCTCAGGATAAAGGACACTTCTCCCACACCATCTCCCAAAACAAGCTCGACAGCCCCAACCCTCCCGTGGCTTTCCAGCAGTGCTGAGCCTTTGGAAAGCTCCTCTTTCACTCTGTTGTACAAAAGATCCCGGGAACAAAGGCAGGAAAAGAGCTGGCTGCTGTGGGGAAGGAGTAAAGGTGGAGGCAAACAGCGTGCAGTTGGTCAGCGAGCAAACTGCAAACTCAGATAAAACAGGAGAATAAACTTTTCTCCCATCCCCTGGAGCTACATGAACCTTCCCTGCAATTTCTAGGGACAGCTGGCTGAACCAGACAGAGGAGAAACCTAAACTAACAGCAGATCTTGGTATTTCCACGCTGCCAGTATCTCCAGCCCAATAAATACACGGTCCAACCAGCTGGCCCCTGCTTTCCCCTGCCAACAGTTTGTTCTTTATCACTATTTGTTGCTTGTGCACAGCTTGGACGAGCAGCAGAGCTGAGAGTTTTCAAAGGGAATGAAAAACATGCCTGAGAAAGTCACTCCTCTGGAAATAAAACCCCTTTAAAACAATCCTGAGGAATGCTTTTGGGATTTGTGTGTGCAAAGAGATACAAAAGGGAAAAAAATGAGGGAAATGAGGATGAGTGAAGACTGCACTCACTTGAGGTGTAATAAGGGGAGGGGGTGACAAAGTTAAAAAAAAAAAGGCATATTCGGTGTATTCTGTTACAGGGCCACACATAGCCCTGTTTAACAGGTTTTGCTGCCTCCAGCATTTCCTGGGCATCTGCCACCAAGATCTGGGCTGCCTCTCCATCCAAACAAATGGGATTGATTAAATCCTATCACACTCCCAAGGATTTCCACGGGCGGGCATTCGCAGCACAGCGATCCGACCAAATTCCCCACGGAGCAATTGCCACAGCAAACTGTTGTTTTACTGCCTTGTCAATCCTGGAAGAGCTCCCTGTGAAGGCAGCAGCTCCTGGATTTGCTTGGCCATCATCCCCTTTTGCCAGGATGGTGAGTTTGGGACCGGTGAGTTTGTGGGACAGCGAGGATGTGATGCCCCGTGCAGGGACGGGGTTTGTCTCCAGAATTGCCCCTCTGGAAAATGTGAGCTGGAAGGAGCCCCACAGCTCTTCCTGTCTGTTTTTCCCTGAGTGCTGCTCTTTTGGACCAAGCCCACCTGGCTGTGTGTGGGTTTGGCTCYGAGGAGGGCTCTGTTTCCAGCCCCAAATTCCTCTCCCCCTACAGAGCCCGGCAAGAGCCGCCTTTGCTCTTCCCCCAAAACCTCCATGCACCTTTCCCCTGAGCTTACAGCCCATCCTCACTGCCCAGGCACAGCCAGCAGGAACACAGCCCATCCCTGGGGTGCTGGGGGCTCTGAGAAGAGTATGGAATTCCTGGGGAGTGGTGCCCATGGGTGAGATGTCCCTGTGCCACCCCAAGGGGACCGAGAGGGAACGGCTCCACCAGCCAGGAGGGTGCTCTGCAGGGTCACCTGKGCAAAGGAGGGGAGAAAGGGACAGTGCCAGCATCAGAGAGGGCACTGAGGGAAGTTTTTGATTTTCCTGATGTATCCAGAGCCCTGCAGAGATGGTTTCTGCCCCCAGAAAAGTCCAAGAGCAGGCAGGCAGCAGCAGGGGGCAGCTGGAGCCGCTGGCACTGGTGCTGTGCCCTTTAAACCCTCCCTGATCCCTGAACCCATGGGCTGGGACACAATTCCATGCAGACCCCTCAATAACCCCCAAGTGACCCCAGCCAGGCAGGGACAGTCACAGGGACCTGAGCTGCAGAGCTGCTGTCCATTGCCAGCAGAGCCAGCGGCTCCTTYCAGCCCAGGAAGCATCAGGGAACCCTGCTCTGCATTATTATTCAGCCTGGGTACCTTCTGAACATTTATATGGCAAACTCCASCACTTCCTTTCAATTGTCCTTCCCTCCTGGTGACAGGCTGGGCTTTGGCAGGGACAGAGCTCCTGGGAATGGCCACGGGAGGGTGTGGGAGGAGGGGGCCAGAAGCGGCTCTTTGGAGCTAAAGAAAGCTCCCTGCAGCTGGAGCAGAGGGCTCCAGGCACTGATGGAGGGTAAGGAAATGACTTCACCCCATCTTCAACCATCCTGTTCAACATCTCCACGAATGCAACTCCCAAAACCTTCCAAGAGCAGCTTCCAAGGCACCCTGTGCTTGCATGGCGAGAAAATCCTCTGGTGAGGCATGGCAGGAATGCTGGCACAGCATTTTACAGCCAAAAACAGTCCCAGGTCAGGATTTCAAAAACCTCTCTGCCTCTTGTGACTGTGGGGTGTGATAAAAGAAATGGAAAGGGAAAGGAAAGGAAAGGAAAGGAAAGGGAAAGAAAGGAAAGGAAAGGAAAGGAAAGGAAAGGAAAGGAAAGGAAAGGAAAGGAAAGGAAAGGAAAGGAAA
>NW_026623730.1:288530-290285 GCF_030028575.1 Malurus melanocephalus | reverse complement strand
AAAGGAAAGGGAATACATGTGGGAGGTGCAAGAGCTTTTCCAGCTCTTCAGGAATGATGGGAAAGGCCCCACTGGCTTCAGACAGGGAAGGACCAGACCTGCTCATGTCTCCAGCCTTCATGATAAAGCTGCCAGGTACAGATGGTCACACTCCCCATCCCCAGCTCCTGCACAGCCACAGCCACTGCCAGGCCCCTCCCTGGTGCCATTTTTGCCAAGGCTGCAGCAGGAAACCTGTGAGATACAAACACCTCMAGCAGTCACTTTGATTTCCTGACCCTTGGAGCTGCTGYTGGCTCTCAGGATCAGTGACCTCCYTCCAGGAGGGTTAAACGTGGAGCAGAGCTGGCACTGAGGGGCTTTGCTCTGCTCTGGACAAAGGCAGGCACATTTTCTGTTGCTGCTTCCCATTTTCCATGCACACACAAAGATTCCTTCCTTTGTTTCACTCAGGCCAGCAGTTTTGCAGCTCCCCAGTGACAGAGCACTGATGTTCCCTAATAAACCAACCACACCATCCAACAGCCCACCCAAACTCTGCAGGACTTGGCTGCCTGCAGAAATGAGAGTCAAGCACCAAGGGATGGCAGCACAGGAGCTGGGAGTGTGCAAAGATATTGCTTTGGCAAAGTCTTCCTGATCCACCCCAAACACACCCCAAACACACCCCAAACACACCCCAAACCCCTCCTGTCCCCCTGGTGCCTGTCCCAGCTGAGCTGGCGGCTTTCCCAGTGCCAAACTGGTGACAAGGCACCCTCTGTGTGCTCCTAAGGAAGATGCAGCAGGGAAAAGCCTCCACGCCGGTTCAGACAGGCAGCCCGAGCTAATTGTGCATTCTGCTTTCAACAGGGGCCAGTTTCTGACAGTGGTTTAGGAAAATGTACCAGATTTTATATTAGAATTTGTGCCCCGAAGGAAAAGTGCCTTCTGAATTTTATTAGGGAGAATTTGGCTTGTGTCTTGAAGCACGAAGGCCTGAAGGGCTACCAAACCCCTTGGACTAAAACCCTGACTCAGAGGCAAAAGAAATTTTCCTTCTGTCTTCTTTGGCCCATTATTTTCATCTTTCAGGGTTTGTTGTTTGGAGTTTTGTGCCTGCTTGCAAAAGCTCTAAAACCCCAAAGTGCTTTAGAGTCRAACAGGAAATCGAGACTCTGTGTTTCAGCTCCTGAAAAGATGTTTTCATGGTAAGAAAAGAGTAAATATTCAGCCAAAAGGCAGCACAGCTCATAAAGCCACAAATGCAGACAGGCCTACAAGTTATGAACTTACTACAAAAAAAAGACCAGCAACAATTATTAAAAGCCAGCCCAGGCATTCTCCTTTCTCATTAAATGATGGCAGCAAAAGAAGCAGGTCCAGAAGTAAAAGAGCAGATCCAGAGCCCTCCTGCTTTACCTGTCTTTTCACAAATTCTGGAAAACTCTGCTCCTTAACAAAGCCTGCCTTGCCCCAGAGGGATTTTCCTTCTCGTGCTGCTGTTCCTGCAGCCAGCAGGGGTTTCCAGTTTTGGCAARGCTCTGTGATGGGCAGGGGACACCCACAGCTTGGCACAGGGAGCCCCTGTCAGCTCCCCAAACACAAACTCGATGCTCCCCTGCATGGGGAACTCATGAACACGTTCTGCTTCTCCTCAGAGAGAATCTCAGAACAGTTTGGGTTGGGAAGGACCTTAAAAACCATGCAGCCACCAGCAGGGACACCTTCCACTACACCAGGTTGCACCAAACCCCTTTCAGCCTTGCAGCAATG
>NW_026623730.1:284456-288003 GCF_030028575.1 Malurus melanocephalus | reverse complement strand
AGGCATCAGCAGAGGTGGGAAAACAATAAATAATAATGAGAAAAATAAGGAGAAAAATAAATAATAAAGAAACAAAACTAGGCAGGTCCTGAAGAGGGGAAGGAAGGATTTTTGTTGCCTTCCCACCCACAGCTGAAGCTGCTGCCAAGCCCAGGTGCCCCTCACCTGCAGAGCCACTGGAAGGAGAAGGTTTTGAGTGACTCCAGCTGATGTTTRGAGCCTGTTCCTCCTCCCTGGGCTCCCATCTGCAGCCCCAGTTCCCACGGCCTCCGAGTGGTGACAGTGAAAAAAACCAGAGCAGCCCACGGGCCACGCAGAGGAACTCAGAGCATTCAGATTTACAAACTGCACCTCCATAAATCCATCGGATCCCCTGCCGTAGGAAAGGCTCTGGGGTGTTAAACAAACAGACAATAAATTTCAGAGGGTTTGGTAAAATTAGGATTGTCGTTACTTTTCCGTTCCAAGAAGACGAATCTGGGTTATAATTATCCCAGCTACAYGCAGGCTTTTCAATAGCTCACACACTGATAAATGAAGCGTTCACTCTCACAAATGCCTCTSCTTCCCCTGATGGATGCAATGTGTTCCAGATGGATGGAGAAACCCTTTTTTTATTTCCCCTTTTACACTTGCTAAGCTATTTCCAGGCATCCAGAGCACCAGCAGGTGTAAATCACAGAGCTTTTCCCATTTACTCCACTCCTCAAAGCAGATGAGGATCCAGTCCCTCATTTTTGCCTTAAAATGACGGCTCACACATAGGTTATCATCCCATAAATGAGTGAGGTGAGAAAAAACCCCACCACACAAACACAAAAGGCATTAATTGAACAAATCACTTCGGGCCTGCCAGCCCCTGGAAAAAAMCACTTTAATTAGGCTGATTGAAATGCAGACAGGTTTTGTTTCTCCTTTCCACTGCATTCTTTGTAGGAACAGGAGCCGGCTTTCACATCCTCAGCCAAAACCTGTCCTTTCAGCCCACTCTCAGGAGCCAGGACATGGGGAAGAGCCATCTCAACAGAGCTTCTGTGAGCCCCCAGAGAGAACCAGCCCCTCTGACTGATGGATGATGCCTGATGGAATCAGACAGAGATGCTCTGAGATGATGAGAAAGGTCAGTGCTGCCCCGCAGAGGAGCGGATTCTCCCTCCTCTGTGATTCCCAGGCTTTCCTCAGGGCTCTGGRATTTTCTGAGTGCATGCCCAGGGCCAGCTGGGAGTCCATCTGCAGCAGAGCTGACTCCACACGATGCCCCTGAGGCGGTCACGAGTGGCATTTCCAACATATGTTTGCACAAAAAGCTCGAATCCTTTCAAACGGAGCACGTGAGYCCCCGAGCCTGCGGCCAGTGCCAGCTTCAAGCTGTGCCTCTCACCTCTGTGGGCACAGGGAAGGGTMTCARAGCCCTCCTCYRGGAATAAATRYATCAAWGTTTGTATTTAACTACAAGAAAGAYRGGGTAGAAAAACCCACAYGACYRGAGAGGGGAAAACGCTGCCCTGTGAGACCCCCAGGACCGTGCAGAGGGGAGATGAGGATTCAGCACAGGGGAGGGGATGTGAGTGTTCCACCAGGCACTGCTCCTCAGAGTGAAGYACAATTCAGGCTGCAATTTGCAAAAAATACAATTCAGTATTTTTATCTGTTATTGGACAGCTCRTGCTATTTGCAACAGCATCTGCCAGCACCTCTCACCATCCCTGAGCCCACTCCCTCCTCCCAGCCCCATCCCCAAATCTCCCCTAAAACCACAGGGCAGACACCTCAGGATGTGTTTGCAGAGAGTTCTAAAAGCTCTCTGCACATTAAAATACACGTGCACATTAAAATAYAGCTTTGTACAAAACTACTGTGTCACGAAGCTCAGGGGCTGTTGAGAAGAGTGATGGTTCATGCCAAAGCTGCAGGAAGGGATTCCTCAAAGCACAAATCCATTTGATTTGGTGAAAGGCAGCTCCCCAGCTCTCCACATAGTTTAAGGRTGACAAGGAAATCAAATGTTTGCTCGAACATCTCAACCAGCAAGGGAAAACAGAAGTGCTCCGTCTGCAAGAGCGAGGGCTGGCTCTTCCCACGGTGTTTGCTCTCAGGTCTGTCAGCTCCACTGGCTCTGTGACACCCAGGGGCTGTGCTGGAGCTGCACCAGGACTGCCATCCTCTGCTGCAGCACCAGATTTATCCCAGCTGCTCAGGTTCAGCTCCCTGTGCTGCTGTACCTCACCAAGAGTGCCAGGGATCAAAAGCAAGGAGGGTTCATAGCTGGCTGTAMGCAGAC
The DNA here is from genome assembly GCF_030028575.1 of Malurus melanocephalus. Taxonomy (NCBI): domain Eukaryota; kingdom Metazoa; phylum Chordata; class Aves; order Passeriformes; family Maluridae; genus Malurus; species Malurus melanocephalus. The sequence continues at coordinate 285,722 of NW_026623730.1, read as the reverse complement.
ATTCGTCTCTGGCTCAGAAAAGCTTCAAGTTTTCATGCAAAACATAGGGTAAACCATGGAAAAACCGTTCAAGCTCCTCTCTGGGCCATGCACTTCATGCTGGCATGGGGAGTGAATTCCTGACCCTGCCTGGGCTCAGCCAGGGTGGCACCTTTGTGACTGTAGCCACATCATTTCCCAGCAGACAGCCAGAAATATCCCCGTGCTTACTCAGAAAAACCCTCCCCACGGGCTGGCACAGTGAGCAGCAGCTCATCCCCGTTGCTGTGACAATGCCTGCTCGTCTGTGGGAGCAGTTTCACTGCTGTCATCATCTGAGRGCACTAAAACCCCAAGAAGGAAGGGTTGGTGTGCCTGAGCCCTGTTCTCATAGGGGTCAAATAAAACCAAATAAACCAAATAAATCTATTTCCTCTAACCAAATAAATCCGTTTCCTATCAGATGTCTGTGCTGACAGGGTATAACTTTTTCCCTCTTTATCAGAGCTGGAAATGCCCAGCAGCACCCATGGAATTACCTCTTGACACAATTTTTACACAGCACCAGCAGCTTCTGCAGCTTCACCAGGGACCAAAGGGTGCCCAGGGTGGTGCTCCAGGGATCCACTGTAATGAGAATTTAAATGGCAGAAGGAAAACAGATAAAGGAGACTCCCCGTATCAAACTCAGCTTTCATCAGCTGAAAAGAGCTACAAATTCCAGCATGTGCTCATCAGCACTGAGGGAAAGGTGTCCTCATCAGCACTGAGGAAAAGGATTGGAGCTGCRTTTTAGAGAAGAATTTTGGGAGTATTGTCCATGTGTAACTCGAGGATAGATGATAAACGCAAACAAGGTCTCTAAAAATGCAGCTTCAATCCTTTTCCTCCCCCTTCAGATCTTTCCTTCCCCATTCCCTCTCTCCCCTGTTTTTGTGGCCACAGCAAATGTGCTGCTTGATTATCCGCTGACACACACATTTAGCACTTCTCCACGGAAAGAAATGAGTTTGGAAGCTTTTCCAACTTCCCCTTTGGATGATGTCACCCTGGGCGGGCGCCAGGCTGGGTTTTGAGTGAAAATCCCTCACTTTGGGGTCAGACATGCTCCTATTTTTAGGCCTGGCTGTAGTGTTGTGCAGYCAAGAGTGGAGCTGAATGGTTCAGGTTATTCCCCTGCCCCATGGAACCCTCTGGGAATTCCCAAAGTGGGGAATGTGTCCCCTCCAGTTTACTCTGGGAATGGGGAAGGGGATGGAGAGGGGCCCTGTGGCTGTGAGCTCCCAT